>NC_051185.1:110775093-110838989 GCF_013339695.2 Rhipicephalus sanguineus | reverse complement strand
TAATTGCAGTGCAGCTCGCGAAAGAGTGAAGCGATGTTTTGTTGCCTCATATTACAAGTTGTGCACAAGTTTTGTGAAAGCTCATCATTTCAGCATGCATCGCGTAATAATTAGAGTACGCTTTACGGGTAGTTTCGCGGAACGTAATTTTTGGTTCACGAGCGCTCTTACAATAATGAGTCTTGCTCACAAAAGCGTGCTATCAGAGTGTATAACCTGCAGTATCGTTCAGCGATCCCTTTTGGAAGCTACCTGCGCGATTTTATTCTTCTCACCATGGTGCTTTACAAGCGAAACTGTGCTACTCTTAGTTAAGCCGGTTAGCTACGCCTGCGACGTAAAGGACACTGGCGCAAGTACTGTTTACTTACGTGCCAATATATGTATTACGTGCAGCTGGATGCCTCGTGTCCAAATATATTTGGGGACATCAATCACTGAAATGAAAACACGAAATTCTGGCCAGCTGTTGAGGAGCACCGTGCCATTTATTACCTTTTGAAGACGAAATCTCGAAGGCGTCGATGCCACCAAAAGCACTGAAGCTTAATACTACGTTGAAAGTAGCAAAGTATGCTGATTGCTTGTGCTTGAAAGCACTACCTTGCACTAGATTTTCGTCAAAGGAAACGCTCAAAGGTATGAAGTGCACCCCCACACAAAGCTCGCGCCTGCCTTCAACCCGGCTGCGTGTCACGCAAATTACGTTCGCAAAATGAAATAGGTGGGCATCACACTGCAGAATACACGCAGTTAGTGTACTTACTCACGCATTTTCACTTGGCTCCTAGTTTTTCTGCTTGAATCACAGTTATCCACTCGTGGCGAAGCTGAAAACACCGCACCGGCACTATTTCCGTGGCGCGTCGTAATCGTCGCAGACAACGCTAATATCCTCTTGTTGCACTGCTTGTTTTGACATCCAAAGACAACGCAGTAGTGCCCAGACGAGCTCTTATACGCTGAAGCGGCGTGAACGGGTACTTTTTCGCACTTTAAAGCCTCAAAACTACAGCTTGCCCCGTGTACTTGGTGCAGCCCGCGCGCGCCTTGGCAGCCCCGGTCAGTCCGGCGTCTGGGTACGAGAGTATCCGCTCGGCTCGCCAGCAGCCTGGGTACGAGACAGGCGTGCTCTGGGGCATAGACCGTTGCATCGGGCGAGTCGGACCGGACTGGCAACCAGCGCTTTCCTCCTTTCTGGCTTGTGCGCGACTTCGCGGAGTGTGTGAGCTGGTGCTTGGACGAGTGGCGTTTTCTAACAATTTTTGCGTGTTTTAGGTCGACCTGCGGATTTTGTTCTCTTTTATTGCCATGTCAGCCAGCGAAAGGTCAACGGAAAACCACTGTGCCGTTTTTGGTTGTTCTAACAACTACTGAAAAAAGGAAACTGCCGTTTGAATAAGTATGCGACGTGCATCACCAAACGCGGAGTGCGTGCGGTTGCAAAACTCTTCAAGGTAGTACATCGTTTGTGTTAAGTTACAGGTTCTAAATCGGTAAGTGCCGCAATATATCCGGAATTTCCGGTGTTCCACACAGTGAAATTTCAATCGGATATGGCCAGATTTGCGAACAAACATAAGCGGTCAAGTACGGCCCTGTCCGGTAAAGTGCAAAACATCTAAGCACCACTCGAGTAGCCACCTGAGTTGTTTTCGCTGCGTTTTATCATTATATTTTAATATGAGGTGTTAGGTCTATCAATGAGCTTCGTAGCTCGGCTCAAAACGGTGATCCTTGCTGTATACCGGTATTGGCACGGACGAGAAATCCCTCACTTCGCAGCGGGGTAACCGGCATCATACATTTAATTATTGCTCCGTACCAGCCTTGTAAAACCCGAACGTTCAATGAACACTGCATCAAAAGGACGTGGCGAGGTCTTCGTCTTGAGGTTAGAGTTTCCGTAAGACAGCGGGTGTATCGTATACGATGCGCGATATGAAAGCCGAATAGTAAAAATAAAACCTGTCGCTTCGTGTGTAGAACAACTACCTCAGGAAGACAAATTTTTACGCGATCAAAAACCGTCTCCGACAAGTGGCGCAATGATATACAATTAATTATTAGTTGTATTGATAGTTAATTTTCTTCTAAGCACGTTACAAAAACCACGTTGTTACTCTTGTCTAGTGTTTATTGAACTGCTAATTTTGCTGCTTAGCTTTGCGAACGACAGCAAGAATTTCGCAAGAACAGTACATCTAGTATACGAAGTTATATGTAAAAATAATAATCAACACGAATCACCTCCGATGCCGATCAAAGGCTCGAGCCCAGCCGCGCTTCGTGCCTCACCGGGAGAAGAAACTCTCTAACCTTCTTCATCTCAGCGCCGCCAAAATTCAATCAAATATCACGACTCTTAAAAGAAAAAGGAAGCGCGCCGGCATGTCAACATCAGCATCGTTTTTATGTAACAGCACTTCCCTGTAAACAGTTCTAACTTCATCCACACCGGTGGGCAACAAACGAGCGAGTAATAAGCGGTCACTTAAATATTGACAGATACCTGTTTGTGAGCAACGAACAGATGCCGCGCCATGTTGTGAGACTGCGTGCTCACACACGACCGCATGTACGAGCGGTAGTCGGTGCGACATCATAAACACACCGTGAATAAAAAAAAACTAAAAGATTACAGCCAAAGAAAAAGCATTCATTGTATACCCTAAGGGTGACGTAACTTGCTTGCCTTGCTAGATCGAGTCCAAATATTCGAGGTGGCTTTCCAACAGACAGTGCCGAAAATATATGAAATCGACGATTTGCGGCACGTTCGCGCCGCCGTATATTAAGATCATTGATCTTCAACGGTTCAAACCTTTTCAAGGCGTCTCACACGCTCATTTCCTACGCAGGCTGGATCTCTTCATACGAAATTCAGCGCCCCAGAACGAAAAACAAAAACGACTGTAGCTGTATCCGCACGCATACCTTCCATACAACGCGGAGCTTCGCACATGCCAGTGGGGTGCCAGACCAGAGACGGCGCCGCCCGCTAGGCAATATGGCGGCGCCCACGAAAAAATGGTCTGTACCAAGAAGGTTTAAAAAAATCACAGCATATCCACGGAGTGAATGATGATGATTGGGCGAAGCTGCGGAGGTTCATCGGTAAACCGTGAATCTTCCGTGAATTCTGCCCAGTACATCATCACCGACGTGAGATCGGGCGCGTTTATACTAAAGGTTCGATGAGTTATGACGACTTGCAGCTCACTTTAATTTTACATGCACGCTGTGAATTTTCATTGTTTAGAAACCATTGCTTTAGAAAACATCTGGCGTCTTTCGTTAAGCAGCTGGCGTCTTTTCGTTTTGCTTTAGAAACATCTGGCGTTCCTTTCGTTTTGTTTTTAGAAAACATCTGGCGTCTTTCGTTGGTTTATTTCATCAATCAATGGCGTTTTGAACAAAATTTTTATTGTTTAATCACGCACAGGAGAAATCTCACCAGGCACTACCTTGGAGGTAAACAATGGCTGCTAATGGGAATGAGACACTGAAGAAGTCAGCTTTTAGCTAACACTTACACTTCTACTTCAACTAACGTTTCCTACTGAAGCATGCCAATGGCTGCTTATGGGGAATGAGAGACAGAAGAATTCGGCTTTTAGTTAACGCGCACGCTGCGAATTTTTTATTGTTCAACAACGCACAGGAAATATCTCCCACCGGCACCACCTTGGAGGTCAAGATCTGGTACTAGCGTTACGACTGGTTACGCACTACGACTACGAGGGACGAACGGGTGCCGCTTTAAGGAGCTTCGCCCCTAAAATTTCTGGAGTGGAAGCTCTCGCAACGCCTTGCCAGCGAAAGTGAAGCCAGCTTTTGCTCACCAAAGAGCTCGGAAACATGCTCTTCTCTGGTGGTGCCTACTTAGAGATCAAATGGCTTTGATCTGTTAGTGTAAGCACTAGGTTAATTATAAAATAAAAGATCGTTGTTGCCAACAAAATAACCTGTCGAGAGGAGTATTGGCGATTGATCTCCAATAAAATTTACCATGACTTTGAGGCTTACTATGGAAAACTAGTAACACAGACACACACTTGGAGCAGTATCTGATCCGTAAAAGTTGCCACACTAAACTCGTCTGGCGTGCGACGGAAACGCTCGCTTTCCTTTGCCAAGCTCTGATGGCTTATCGTGCCCCTACAAAGATGGCGGGCGCAGCCGCCATCGTTTGGTGCGCACGGCTTCACTCTTGCGCAATAATCGCCACTCCAGCAATCTTTTTAACCTCCTTGGTCTATACCAACGTACTTCTACCTTGGGAAAAATAATTCACGATGTTGAACATGATAGGCTATCATAGCACTCCCGAATATGAATGCAAGCACCTGCAACGTTCTGGCATCTGACACTGCGATGGGAGCCAATATTAGGAGAGTTCCCATAGAAAGCTCTTTCGTTTCGCCAACATGAGTGACACAGGTTTATCTACTACTTATTTTTAAACTAGCGCGCTCGGCTACATATATACAGCGTTTTTGGAAAGGCTGTGAAGACGTATGTCCCAGAAGCACTAAACTGCATGAAAACTTGACAAGTGCAGACATTTGGCCTTGTTGCTGCGACATAGTCATATTGTAAAACGCGGAACTAAAATGACGAGGACGAGACAGACACACATACACGAGCGCTAACTTAGAAAAATTTTAGATTGCAAGCTGAGTAGAACACACATATATATAAAAGTATGTATCTATGTTTGATCGTTTGATTCGTCTTCCAATAAATCATTGTTCAAAGTGAGCGCTTCCCTGTTTGTTAGTCCCTGTCCCGTCCTCGTCATTTCAGTTCCGCGCTTTACAAAATGAATATTGTGAGCGCAGTCACTGACTCCTTTTGTCAACTGGACATATCATCGTCATTTTTACAACTTCCTCATCGGTATATATCATCATTAGTGTGTGTCAGCTCGAGCTCGACTAGAATAAAGCGGTTCCTTATACGTGGTGGACGGTGCTTTTCGGGCCCCCAGTTCTCTCGCTCAATCTCGCTGGAGCTCCGCTCGGGTCGTCCTGTAATACCACCTGCCATGCCAGCTCACGAAAATCGTGGTACGTCCGACGCCACCGGCCCACTACAGCCTCCGCCTTCAGCCTCCGCTCTGGCCATTAACAGCCGCCAGCGTGACCCGCCTGTCTTCTCTGGTCTACGAGGGGATGACGTCGAAGACTGGCTACAAAACTTAGACCTTGTCAGCGACTTGAACAGGTGGGACAACCCAAAGAAGTTGCGGAACGTCCTCTTCTACCTGTGCGATGTTGCGAAAACGTTGTTTTGGAACCATCAACCAGATCTTCCCGACTGGGAGACGTTCACGCAGCAGCTTCGTCAGATTTTCGGTGCCCCCACAGTTCGTCCTGAGGCAGCAAAAAAGAAGCTCGCTGAACGCATTCAACTGCCCGGTGAATCGTACACCTCGTACATTGAGGATGTCCTTGCATTGTGCAAGCGTGTTAACTCCACCATGTCCGAGACCGATCACATACGCCATATTATTAAAGGCATAAACACCGTCGCCTTTAACGCCCTTGCTACGCAGAATCCTGCCACCACTCAAGACGTCATCACCATTTGCCAGCGACTTGACGAACTCCAGTCTCTTCGCCTATGCTACAACACCTCGGACATTCGTCTTCCTGTGGCCCTAGACTTACGCTCGCTGATCCGCGACATCGTTCGTGAAGAGCTTCATGGGCGTTGCTCTTCCTGCGCTCCGCAATCTCCTCTACCTTAAGCTCCAACCAACTTGTGGGACATCATTAAGCATGAAATAGCGGCCGCATCACGTCTACCGTGTTGCGACGGTCCCTGCGCTCGTCAGGTGCCAACGTACGTCGATGTTGCGGCGCTCTCTGCAGCCACCCCCGTCCCTGCGCCTACACCAGGAGACCATGCACCTGTGGCTTCGTTGTCACCGCCGATGCGTCTACAGCCTTATTGTACCGCACAGTGACCTCCTCGACCCATCTGTTATTACTGTGGCTACCGAGGACCCATCTCTCGGTTTTGCAGACGGCGCCAACAGGATGAGCAACGTGGCTGCAGCTCCCGAGGAACGCACGGGCGTCCGTCCAACCACGAGATACCAACGAACGTCTTACCGCTCTTCCTTTCGCCGTTCACCCTCTCCTCCTCACAGTGTTGACATGTCTGGGAATTCTTGTGAGTCTCGCCTCCGGTCACCATCTCCACGTCGCCGTTCCGTGTCGCCTCTGCGACCCGCCTCCAAATTCTCGAACGCCCCCTCCGAAAACTCCCCGATGCAGTTTTAGGAGGGGAAACTGCATCCGCCGGACAGCCAACAATTCGTCCCGAGCTACCATCGAACTTATTAGTAGTATTCGTAGAAGGTGTACGTGTCGAAGCTCTTGTGGATACTGGCGCTGCTATTTCGATTATTCGCGCTGACTTTTGTTCTCGCCTCCGAAAAGTGATCACGCCTTACTGCGGCCCATCTCTCCGTGCGGCGACGAACGCCATAATTCGCCCACTGGCACAGTGTACGGTTCGTGTTTGCATAGATGATATTCGTCATCATATAGTCTTTGCTGTTTTCCGTGAGTGCACCCACACACTCATTTTGGGATGGGACTTCTTGTGTTCTGCATCCGCTTCTGTATCTTGTCGTCAGCGCCTCATACAGCTCAATGCCACTGACTCTTATTTGTCTGCACACGAGGGGCGCATTCGCCTTGTCACCACCTCAGATATGTGCTCTGGCCATCTAGAGAAGAAATAATCAGCGTTAATTCAAACAACATTGTGGATGGTGACGTGCTCGTGCTACCTTACGGTCATACCCTGCATCGAGGCATTCTCTTTATTCCAGGGCTTATACGCTCCTATCATGGGTCTGCCTTGCTTACTACCCTGAATCAAACCCCCGAACCCTTAATGCTTCCATGTGGATCAGCAGTCACTTGCGCAGTTGTCCTTCATCCCGTTGGAGTTGTTACCCTTCCGCGTCAAGAAGAACTACCAAAGTCAAGCTCGCCGCCACTCAACCCTTCCACACCTTTGTCGACAACCATAAGCCCTGATCTGACAGCAGCGCAGAGTCAAGATTTGCTCACCTTATTGAACCGGCATCGTTCACTGTTCGGCATTAATTCGCCCGCCCTTTGTATGACCACTGCCGCTACTCACCGCATTCAGACGGACGGCTCTCGTATTATTCACCGGCGCCTGTATCGCGTGTCTCTGGCAGAGCGCAAGATCATCGAGGAAAACGTCTTAGACATGCTTCGACGGAATATCATACGTCTTTCCTCGAGACCCTGGTCGTCCCCAGTTGCTTTAGTGCAAAAGAAAAGATGGAACAGTACGTTTTTTGCGTCGATTACCGTGCGCTGAACAAGATAACGCGCAAAGATGTTTACCCCCTGCCACGGATCGACGACGCACTGTGTTCGTTGCATGGCGCCGAGTATTTTTCTAGCCTTGATCTGCGATCGGGCTAGAAATCGGGCAAATACCGATGTCCGAATCTGACAAAGAGAAGACCGCTTTTTCCACCCCAGATGGGCTGTATGAATTTAATGTAATGCCTTTCGGACTTTGTAATGCACCCGCTACCTTCGAACGCATGATAGACAGCGTACTGCGCGGATTGAAGTGGAAAACCTGTTTATGTTATCTCGACGACATAGTAGTGTTTACGTCCACGTTCCTGCAACATCTTCAACGTCTCCGAAGAAGTCCTAGCCTGCCTTGCAAAAGCTCGCCTGCAGCTGAATACAAAAAAATGTCGCTTCGCCAGCAAGACCATCAAGGTTCTAGGGCACATAGTCAGCAAAGAAGGGATTCGGCCGGACCCCGAGAAGCTTGCTGCTGTCCTCGAGTTTCCCCGTCCGCTGCGTCAGAAGGACCTGCGCAGTTTTCTCGGCTTGCCATCTTACTTCCGGCACTTCATACGCGACTTCGCAGAGCTTGCGTCTCCGCTTCATCAACTGCTCGCAAGTGAACGCGCCCTTCGTTTGGTGCGAAAGCTGTGAAAGGTCTTTCTTTGCGTTGAAGCCAGCCCTGACATCCGACCCGGTACTGTGCCACTTCGATCCAGGCGCACCCACGATCCTCCACACTGACGCTAGCGGTCATGGTCTCGGTGACGTTCTCCTGCAACGGGACACCAACGCGCGCGATCGAGTCGTCGCTTACGCCAGTCGTGCTCTTACTACTGCAGAGAAGAATTACACAATAACAGAGCAAGAGTGCCTTGCTGTTGATTGGGCAAGTACAAAAATTTTCGCCCATACCTACATGGCCGCCATTTTACAGTCGTTACCGACCATAACGCACTGTGCTGGCTTTCGTCCCTAAAGAACTTATCGGGTCGCCTTGGTCGCTGGGTGCTTCTCTTGAAGGAGTAAGATTTTGATGTCGCCTACAGACCTGAAAGACGCACCATGACGCTGATGCTCTCTCTCGCTGCCCTCTTCCCAGCCGTCATAACTCACCATCGCCATCCTCTACCGAGACTGCCTTACCCATCTCAGCGCTCAGTTGGCTAAGATCCGGCAGCTCTTCTATCCTTGTGTCGCATCAACGCGTCGACGCTTACTGCAGCTCTAGTTCTAGCAGCGCATGGAAGGTACTTCTGCTCCACCGAACGCCCGACTGCGTCGACAACTTAACCGATTCAAGATAGACAGTGGTGCTTTACATCGCTACGTTTATCACGTCGATGGAAACAAATGGGTCCCAGTTATACCACGTTTTCTACAACGTGAGATTCTTCACACATTTCATGATGATCCTACCGCCGGTCATCTCGGCACCTGTCGCTGCACCTGTCCTGGCCTCTCTTCAGCCGTTGCCAGATATGTTGCATCGTGCGTCCACTGTCAAAGCCGCAAGCGACCCACCACAGCTCCTTCTGGTCTCCTGCAACCTCTTCCTTGTCCCGCTTTGCCTTTCGAAGTCGTCGGGATAGACTTGTACTGGCCCCCTTCCCGTGACCTCCAATGGCAATCGTTGGATTGTGACGGCTGTTGACCATCTAACCCGCTACGCGGAAACAGCATCGCTACCAACTGGGACTGCCACTGAAGTCAGCCGATTTTTTTCTCCGGAACATATTTTTACGCCATGGAGCTCCATGCGTGCTGCTCAGCGACCGCGGCAAAGTCTTCCTTTCTTCTATTGTTGCTGAGGTTCTGCGCGCCGCCAATACCATTCACAAGACCACTTCTACTTACCACCCGCAAACCAACGGCTTGACAGAACGGTTTCATCGCACCCTCTCGCATATGATTGCCATGTACATCAATCTCCGAGTACACGAACTGGGATGCAACTCTGCCTTTCGCGACGTTCGCCTATAATACGGCTACGCAACGCACCACCGGCGTTTCTCCCTCTTTCCTGGTCTATGGCCGCTCACCGAGTTTCGCTCTGGACGTCTCGTTCCTTTCGGCTCCTGCAACCTCAGCAAGCCTTTATCCGAACAATTTCTGTCTCCCCTTGCACACTGCCGTCACCTGGCCCGAATTAACACCGGCATCTCCCAGGAAGCTCGGAAGTCTCGCTACGACTCCACTCACCGTGCTGTCGCCTTCACCCCTGGCGACGAAGTTCTTCTTTGGACTCCGGTGCGCGTTCCCGGCCTATGCGAAAAATTCATGAGTCGCTTTATTGAACTTTACACGGTCATTGAGCAAACATCGCCCCGTTAATTACCGTGTCTCCCCGCTTAGACCTCCTTCCGATCACCGTTGCCATGGGACAGAAATCGTGCATGTTTTTCGGTTGAAGCCGTATACACGACGTATGCCTCTGAATACTGTCGCGTGGCCATGGCGGCCGCTTCCAGCGCGAGAGGGAATTAGTGTGAGCGCAGTCGCTGACTCTTCTTTGTCAACTGGACATATCATCATCATTTGTACAACTTCCTCATCTGTATATACCATCATCAGTGTGTGTCAGCTTGAGCTCGACTTGAATAAAGCTGTTCTTTATAATATGTATAAAAAGAGTTTGAACAGAACGTATTAAGTCTGCCCTAGCCTAATTATGACGATTAGAAGCATGACGCATACATTTTCAGTGGTAAACAACTCATTACCTGCGCTCTAAATGAGAAGGAATGCGCGGCATCCGCGATTAGCTCTGGCAGCATGCCCTGACGCCGCTGTAGCTGATCGCGGAGGTCATGCGGTGTGGTTGCTAACGGACGTTGTTCACGAAGTGTGGTGCAGCAAGGTGGATGCCTATTCGAGTATCAACAAAGATTCTGTGAGAATAAAGTGAGAATGAGCGCCGCAGTAATCAAACCTAAGGAGCAGTCAGTCTCAATAAATGTGATGTGATGGGCGGGTTTCTTAAGCAATAACCGAAAAGGCAACGGTTAACTATTTGAAGTCAACGCTTGAAGAACGAGGACGAAAGCATGTAATAAGTACTAAACAATGACTACGGGGATACGCAAGCGTAGCTCGCAAGAAAGAACTCACAGGTTCACTCACGCATTCATTGAAGACGACTCGAACGCAATATCTATCTTCTTTTTCCTCTCAGTCATTGTATTCATCCTTCCCCGCCACCCTTCGAAAGTGTTCGGCACCTAACGTGATTTTGCACTGCCTCCAAGATTGGAGGCACCTCACCTGGTTTTGCATTACCTCCATGATCGCACCACCTTTGACCAAGCTACGATGCCATGTGAGGACGTCGCAGTGATGCCATGATTACGTCATAAATTTTGGCGACATGTGGCACCATATGGTGACGTCATCACGTGATAATGTTTTGCATCACTCGTCCCCGACGCCACAGGACTACGACGCCGATTGTGAAATATTGTTTTCCATGAGGCATCTGAGGATATCCCATTAAAATCCGGAAGTGAGGTCTACTGCTCTTCTATGCATTCGTGCTGTTTGAAATTCCAACCTCAAATAAATTCCCTGTGCATTTGTTTTGAGGTTGGCTTTGCATCATGATCCGCTTAAGTTGCAAGAAACAATGTTTAGTGGATTAACAAAAGGACCATGAGGCGATGCGAAGCCGGAGCACTTGCACGATCGCTTTCCGTTGGCGTTCGTTGGGCATGCTACCGACCTCGCGTCGTGGAACGCGAAGAGGGACGCTACGCACGTCTTGTCTTCCCTCTAGCCTGGCCGTCAATTCTCACAGGGCGAGCGGGGAACGCGGTCGAAAGACGTGCGAGAGGGGGGCAGCGTAGGAGAGGAGAGAGAGGGGGAGGGGACGAGCATGCGATGGCCCTCATCGCGGCGTTGCGCAGGAGAGAATTTCGGCATGTCCAGCCCGCGTTTCAGAGGAATAGTGGAAAGGCGGAGGGGAGAGGGGAAGTGGAGAGGGGAAGGCGAGGGGGTGAGTGGAGAGGGAAAGGGAGAGGGGTAGAGGACATGGAGAATGGTGAGGGGGAGTGGAGAGGAGGTGTGTGGAGGGGGTATGCGCATGCGCAGCAAAGGTGGTCGCGCCGCACACCGCCACCACCGGACAGATACTGCCGTTTACTGCCGGCTGCCGGGAGATACGCCGGACAACGGAGACGTGACAAGGTTTGACTAAGAGGAGCTACGCCCCTAAAAATTACACCATTTCCCGCTAAAGGGGACCATGAGGCGATGCGAAGCCGGTGCACTTGCACGATCGCGTTCCGTTGGCGTTCTTTGGGCATGCTACCGACCTCGCGTCGTGGAATGCGAAGAGGAACGCTATGCGCGTCTTGTCTTCCCTCTAGCCTGGCCGTTAATTCTCACAGGGCGAGTGGGGAACGCAGTCGGCAGGCATGCGAGAGGGGGCGGCGTAGGAGAGGAGAGAGAGGGGGAGGGGACGCACATTCGCTGGTGCTCATCGCGGCGTTGCGCAAGAGGGAATTTGGCATGTCTAGCCCGCGTTTCAGATGAAGAGTGGAAAGGGGGAGGGGCGAGGGAAAATGGAGAGGGTGAAAGGGGAGAGGGAAAGGGGAGAGGTGGAAAGGGGAGAGGGGAAGTGGAGAGGGAGAGGGGTAGTGGAGAGGGTATGCGCATGCGCAGTAAGGGTGGTCACGCCGCACACCACCACCACCACCACCACCGGATTGAACTCCGCCGTAAGATACTTCGCATCTAAAAATCGCGAAGCTAGCACTTAGCGGCGCAAGGCTTGAAACAGCGAAACGAGGAGATTCTGCCGACTAATCTGGTTCCTTCTAGGCTGTTTGTAGGCCTTAGCGAGGTGATGGAGGTTGTTTCTAGGTTGCTTCTAGGTGGCTCCTAAGCTTTATATAGGTGATGCTCGATTGTTTCTACGTTAATTCACAGCGCAGATAGGTTCGAGGTAAACCACACACATTCACAGACACGACACGGATGTCCATACTCCAGAAACAGAACTCGCGCTGAAACCTAGCGCTCGCACCTCTCATAGGCACGTCGTCGTTGGCGTAGACTTCCGTCGCTTCGGGGTCTTCTCCCAGCTACCGTTGCCTGTCCCGTTCCCTAGACGTACTCGGGATCTTTGGCTCGCCGCCGTCGCTTCGATTGGCGGCGTTTAAGGAACACTTTCATGATGACGGCCGTCGTCGCTTCCCAGCCATTTCTTGGCCTAACTGTTGCCTTCTTCATTTTTAGTGGATCCAGTGGTGAGCACTGGGATTTGTCCAGTTTCTGTGAGAGATATTCGTTCATGATTATTATAGTTTTTGCATCGGCCGCAAGGTGGCACATACCCGTTTGATGACGATTGCTTTCTTCTTCATTTTTAGTGTACCAGGAGTGAGTAGTGGGATTTGCCCAATTTCTGTGAGACATACCCGTCTATGAATGTAAAAGCTTTTGCATCGGCCGCACGGCAGCTACCTGTAGGTTTCCAAATTAGGGGTACCTTGAACAGATTCACTGTTAAAAATATTCAGCACCAAAAGTCGCATTGAAATATTGTTCGTTTTGTTTGTAACCTATCTCCGTACATTGCGACCTTGTGAGATGCATCCTGAAATTAAACATGATTTCAGTTCCATTCTTTTACATTATTGTAAGTTCATCAAATTTTTCTCCTTACGAACAAACCCCCCCAGTGCCCCCTCTCCCCGATTAGCCGTCCACTCCCATCATGTCGGTTTCATGCAATTCGGTCTTCCGCTTCCAAAGGCTGCCGACTCCCTGCTGCAGCATGATTTTGCCTGCGTAGCGGCATACATGACTATGCTATCTTTTACCCTCTCTCTTCCTCCTTTCCATCCCCCTCTCCATCACTCTCCTTTCCCGCGCCCATTCTATACACTATATTTTACTCGGCTGCGCCACGCTCTGCAAGCTTCTATGGATAGCCGAGTGGTTACGACGCTCGCCTTCGAATTGTGGGCACGCGGGTTCGAATCTCGCCTCCCCGAGAAATATTTTTCGCCAAGACTTTGTGCTTCTCTTTCTTTCCATGTCTTCCTTTCTCTCTGTTTTTTCTTTCTCTCTGCTCGCTCTCGCTGCCATCATAGTCATTGCATCCCACGCCGGACAATCCGGCACATGTTTTCTGGGAGCGAATCATAAGGGGACGAAGGGAGGGCGTGCGTGCTCGTGATAATGATAATTTTATGTCTACCACGCAAGGCAAACCTCGCGTATAACAGCTCTGCTGTAAAAATTCGCCAGATCCCACGCCTTGTGGGAATCGGTTTCATGCGAAGCAGTCAGCGAGTTGTTCCATGCTGCATTTCTTGGCTTTGAGCCAAGCGTTACGAGATGGATCGACGTGTTTTTTGTAGGTGTAATAGCTGTGTGCAGATCGTAGGCTTACCAGGCACGTCGATTACATGGACGTTTAAAGGGCAACTTATGCTCTGACGTAACGTCAGCACTCACGCTAGAGCACGCACGTCAGTATCATCGAAACGAAGTACACTTTATGGTGCGATGTTGTGAATATCATGGATAACTTTCGTTAGCGTACTTCTCCGCGGTCGAGCAACGCTTGAATATAGCTTGCTGAATCATAGAAATACTAATTTAATGTTTATTAGACTGCCTATATAGTGGAGCCAACAATGGAACCACAGAAGTTAACCTGACATGACGCCTGTATCGTAGGACTGGATTTGTGGTGTTTATTGCTTTGTTATAAAATAAGTTACCCAGCAGCACAACCACAATTGGCACTGCACGGACATTACGCCTTGTCGTCACCGTCAGTAAAGTGAAGCCAACCAGAGGGATGCACATGTACACTTGTACAAACATAAAAAATAGAATACGCACAAAAGGTACTGTCATCAATAATACATCGCTAATTGCTTATTCGATATTCGACATCGCTACGTAAGAGTCCAAATAACAAACTAATTTCGCTGCACGTAAAAAACAATGAAGTCCGAATTTACTTTGGCTGGTGGCAGTCGGCGCCCGGTGTTGCACTTGACACTTGCTGGAGCCCTCGTAGCGTAGTCGGGGGAGCGACTGGAAACCACGGACCGGAGCGTAGTCGATGTAGCTTCTGTCCAGGCAGACTCACTGTGCGTCTTCCTTTCGCACGAGCCAGGGTTCGACTGCCCCGAGCTCTAGGTCGTCTTCTTCGAAGTCCCTCTCCCGAGATTCCTTCGGGGTCAGTTGTAGCAGAGAAGCCTCTCTTCCTGCCGCGCCATGCGGACGGTGTTCACATTGAACTTTTCCCGGCGCCGGGACCGTGGGGCCCGCGCACGGGGGAAATTCACGTTCTGCTGTAAGATTCGGGGGGCCCGCTCACTGGGGCGGCTTCGAATTTTCTCTGTCTGGCGACGTCTCCTCTTGGTGCAAAAGTCACTCGGCATTTGATTATTTAACACAGTCCATTTGAATACGCACACTCATGACAATATCCCCCTCTTAACAGTTTTACCACGAGGGAAAATTGCTCACTGTCAAAACAACAAGTACAATGCATAAGCAGCAACACTTCAAACACGGTACATCACTCAAATTGCACATTGCTCCGATAAGTATAGATATTCACTCACAAAACACAACAATGACAAAAAGAAAAACGTTGAGCAGTTTAGGCTAGCCTGCTCATGAAGTCAGCTTCTACGTTTTCCTTGCCTTTGGTATACTGGATGTGGAATTTGTACTCCTCGAGTACCAAGCTCCATCTCATCAGGCGGCTATTTGACAATTTGCTCTTGGCTAAATACTGCAGCGGCTGGTGATCGGTTTGCACGGTGAAGTGCGTGACGTATTGGTATATGTCAAATCTTTTATTAGTCCACACGAGAGGCAAGCATTCTTTCTCTCTTCGTATGTTTTCAGCATGTTTGTGTGAAAAACTTTTTGTTTCCGTTTAACTGTAGCTCGTAGTCGACGTCATTTTTCTTCGGTGTCACCGGAAATGTTCTTTTCCATTGCATGGTCAGGTTATTTCGGTCACTTGGGAGTAAGATAAGCGCTCTTTCTCCTGACTTAAGCTCTCTGTCTACCGCCTCGCAGTCGTAGGATTTCTTGTACTTTTCCCGGGCATACGTTGTCTTCGGTTCAGCTTCGAGCTCTTGGTTGGTCCATGTTTCGTGGAGAATGGCTAGTGGCCCTCGCACGGTTCTGCCGTATAACATCTCGAACGGTGAAAATACCAGGCTTGGCTGCGGGACCTCTCGATAGGCAAATAACAGTGCAGGTGCCTGTCCCAATCAGCGGGCCTTTCTTGACACATCTTCTTCACCATATGCTTAATAGTCCCATTGAATCATTCTACCAAACCGTTACACATGGGGTGGTAAAGCGTGGTTAGTAGTTGCTGACTCGACATCAGCCGGTTGATTTCCCTCATTAGGTCGGATGTAAAGTTCGACCCTCGGTCGCTGAATATCTCCTTGAGAACTCCATACCGAGCGAACATCTCCAGCAGGGCCTCTTGCAATCTCCACAGTATTGATGGTCTTCAGAGCCACGGCATCCGGGTACCTAGTAGCCATATCCACCAAAGTTAGTACGTAGCGGTTGCCTTTGCCCGATGAAGGGGAGATGGGTCCGATAACATCGATCGCTACTCTCTGGAATGGGAGTTCGATGGTGGGCATGCTTCCGAGGGGCGCTTTTCCCACTCGTCCTTTCGGTATAGTTAGTTGACATATGTCGCACGATTTGACGTACCGTTTTACGTCGCTCTGCACACCGTTTTACGTCGCTCTGCACGCTGTTATCCTAGTCGTTGTACTTTTCGCTCCATGGTGTCCAGCCATGACTGCGTCATGCCCGAGACTCAGCACAGCAGCTCTCAAACCCTTCGGTACAACAAGTTGCAGAATTTCTCTCCCAGGGCAAAAAGTGCACTTTCTGTACAACAAGTTAACTCGAATGACGTACTCAAACGTCGTTCGACCCTTCTTACGTTTCTGAACTTCCCCCACCGTTTTGAAACAGTCGGCGAGTGACCTGTCCTCTTTCTGCGCCTCCGCCGCAGGCACCTTGAGCTTCGGCGTTTTTAGATGCGAAACACCTTTTGCGCTGGGCTTTGTCCGTAGTTCTATTGGCAACCGTCCGCTTTCTAAAACTTATCATAGCCATTTTTCACATATTGAGCGCGCGCTCGCGCCAAGGAGAAGTCTTCTTCGTCTTGTTCTTCGACCACCTTGATGATGATACGTGCAGAGCACTTTAGGGGCCCGGGTTGCCGTATGCTGTCCTAGCTTAGCGTAACGCAGACAAAACCACGTGTGCTGGCACGTGCTAGCGCATTCGGGCCTGTGTAAGCGGCTGGGTAAGCGCTGGCCTCTCCCCCTTACACTCTCTCAGCAATCACGTGATGGCGTCGGGGAAGGAGATTCTGCAGACGCGCGATGAACCCGCGTGCCGTGCTCCAACAAGAGTTCGGGACGAGTAACAGCAACTACGGTGAAATCATGGTGTGCTCCACATGAAAGAACGCATTACCATCGGGCAAGGTGCCCGTGAGGAACGGAAATTCAAGTCGACCCATGCGCTCCTTCGCATCCCACATGGTTCCCTTTAGTGGGAGATGGTGTAATTTTTTTCTCTGTTCGCAGTGGCCGCTCTAGTTCGCACCGCCGACGAAACCAGGGAGTTGCTTATTTCCAGCGCCTTAATATCCGTTGTCCCCTTACTTTTTTCGTTCATCGGGCTTTCTTGAGGGGGTCGTTCTTGCGTTTCTTCCGGTTGCCCGCATCTCCGCGTATTTTGTCCGGTTTCGTATGTCGCCCTCCATTCTGGATCTGTGTCATCTACCTGTCTTATGCCAGGGATATTTCCAAGGATTAAGTCGTACAAGGTCTCTTCCACGCACTTCGCCGCCACTGCTCCTGAATAGTACGGTGTAGACACGGTTATGATGGCTTCGGGCAGCCATCTCACTGTACCGTAAAGCAGCGTCACCGGTGTTTGCTCACATGTGTGCTCTTCATCCTTGACGAGACTTCTTTTTACAAGGACGGTATTCGTTCCGCTGTCCCTCAAAACTGAGACACGCTCCCCGCGAATATCTCCGTCTACCACAGGCATGCTGTGTCCACAGCCGATCACTGGCTTCGGTATTTCGTTTCCTTTCATCGTGCCACCTTCAGTTTTATCTGCATTTGTGACGTGATTGCCTGCCATCCATTCCTGCTTAGGGCTCACGACGCATGCTGCCTTTTCTTGGGTCCTAACCCTGCATTCTTCGGTATTGTGACCCCTTCTATTGCAATTCTCGCAAACGAGCTTCACATTCCCCATTTCTCCTCCACACCGATAATCTACCATACGGTGTCCTGTTCTGTTACAAATAAAGCATCTAGGAGCAGGTCTGTACGTGATTTCCTGCGACCTGTGCTTCGTCGTGTCGGTGCCTAGCGATTTCGGTGCCTCTTCTTTCGCTATTACCAGGTTTCTGAGGCCCTGTGCTTCCATAAACTGGTCAGAGAAGTCCGTCAGTTCCTCCACTGTCTTAAGCCCCCGCTCCTTTAGGAATATGGCCATTTTCAAGTGGCAGGACAAACACTGCTCCTTCACCATTAGAGCTTTCTTAGTACGATTTGTCCGTACCTGACAGCTCGATCCACCGGTAGAGATAGCCTGACAAGCGGGATGCAAACTGTTTCCCTGTCTCTGAATCATTGGGCTTACTGCTCCGAAACCTTTCTCGGAATCCCTCGGCCGTTAACCGGAACCTCTGTAGCAGGGTGACCTTCACTTTATCATAGTCCGTCGACTCCGTTGCGGGCATCCTTCCAAACACTGTCAGTGCCTCGCCAACCAAACAAAGACTGAGAGCTGTCGCCCATTCGCTTCGTGCCCATCCTTGCCCAAAGCTATTCTTTCAAAGCGATGCAAATACGCATCCAGATCATCGCGCTTATCGTCGAACGTGGCCATCAATTTTCTTGGACATATTTTTATCACTGTCGGCACCTCTTCTCGGGCTGTCGATGAGGGTCTCTCTTCGCTCCCTGCTCGTACCTCTGCCTGCGTGCACGCAATCGCAGCTCTAGCAATTCTTTTTCCTGCACCGCCTTTTCTATTTGCAACGCCGCTTTTTCTTTTTCTAACGCCGCCATTCGTACGGCTCCCTCCTCTGCCTCTCGGGCCGCTTCGCGCGTTGCTGCTCTCTCATCTTTAAGTCTCTGTGATTCCTGCTCATATAGCTTAAGCATCTCTTCTTTGCTTAGCCCCAAATTCCCAGACATCATCATCAACTTTTCCAAGTCCATCGCTCTGGTTTCAGCACGAGCGCAGGCGTACCGACATTCGCGTAAAGACAAAGTGACTGGTTAGATTGGATCCTGGCAGGCTCGCCAAATTGTCGTCACCGTCAGTAAAGTGAAGCCAACCAGAGGAATGCACATGTACACTTTTCGCTTCGGCTATTTACTTTTCGAACAAACATAAAAAATAGAATACACACAAAAGGCACTGTCATCAATATTACATCGCTAATGGCTTATTCGATATTCGACATTGCTAAGTAAGAGTCCTAATCACAAACTAATGTCGCTGCACGTAAAAAAAAATGAAGTCCGAATTTCCTTTTGCTGGTGGCAGTTGGCGTCCGGTGTTGCACTTGACACTTGCTGGAGCCCTCGTAGCGTAGTCGGGGGAGCGACTTGAAACCAGGGACCGGAGCGTAGTCGATGTAGCTTCTGTCCAGGCAGAGTCGCTGTGCGTCTTCCTTTCGCACGAGCCAGTGTTCGACTGCCCCGAGCTCTAGGTCGTCTTCTTCGAAGTCCCTCTCCCGAGATTCCTTCGGGGTCAGTTGTAGCAGAGGAGCCTCTCTTCCTGCCGCGCCGGTGCGCACGGTGTCTACATTGAGCTTTGCCCGGCGCCGGGACCGTGGGGCCCGCGCACGGGGCAACTTCACTTTCTGCTGTAAGATTGGGGGGGCCCGCTCACGGGGGCGGCTTCGAATTTGCACTGTCTGGCGACGTCTTCTCTTGGCGCAAATTCACTCGGCATTTGATTATTCAACGCAGTCCATTTGAATACGCACACTCATGACACGCCTGCATAAGGCGTTTTTGCAAAGAAATTTCTAGACCTGGCGTAGCTCTGTGGTAGAATACCCGACTGCCACGTAGAATGCTTCGGTTCAATTCCTGGTAACCTAACTTTCAATCTTTGCATTCGCCTGATCAACGCAATCGATGTCGGTTTTTCTTAAAGCTGTCGTAGTTAGAGTACCAGTGTCTGTTCTCGTCGTTCCTGGGTAGATATAACTGTCATTAACCTGTGTCGCATACCCGTATACCGCGGCCCGCGGTAAACGGGCATGTGGCATACATCTCTGGAGGAAATGGCTGGATGACGTACGCGAAAGGAGTTTCACGTTATTCCTGTCATGATCAGACATATTCGTAAAATACTCTTACCTTCACATGCCAATTTTGGACACCGAGCTTAAGGAGGCGATCACGAGAGCACCCAGTCGTAGGCGGCTAGATAAAAAGATAGATGTATAAATTGATACATAGACAGATACGTAGATAGAAACGCTCAAAGTGCCTACGGTTCGCTGAACAATGCTTCGCATTTAGAAAAGCAAACAATCTAGGCCATGTAACTTCGCTCTGCTGCATGAAAGAGCGGTGAGCAGCTTGCTCTCTTCCGTAGAAATATTACGCAGGTAGGAGAAGCTTCACGGTTTGGGTATAGAACGAAAGGTTAACGTTTTAATTGCTGGTGTCTCAAGGAGGTTTCAGATGCTGTGATTGCAGCAACAAGAAGTGTTGCATTAGTGCTCTGTCCGCAACCGCCGCCAACGGCGCTTTTGTTTCTCCTGAGCCGCGATTTTCTTTCAGCGACTGGCGTGGGAAGCATAGATGCCGTTCTCTGTGGCAGGCACTGCATGATTTTTCAAATGTAATGTAAGATCTGTGCGTTACAATATTGTTCAGTTATTAGGTAGAGGACACGTATTTTGTAATTTACGAACACTTTCCACTCTAAATTCAATTCGTAGTGCGGATCAGCGGCCATGCTTAAAACAAAGTTTAAGTCGGCGCAGTTTTGACGGCTCGACGCAATTTCGACGTGTCCCCACCGAAAGTTCGCTTCGCCGCTGCGAACATAGTGATAAATTTCGAACATAATGTTCACTCGGCACTGATCGCTGCTGCGAGAACGATCAGCCGATTTTCCGATGCGAGTAAATTCGCAGCCTGAAAATCACTGTGGTTTGCGTCATGTGACACGACCTTAATGTGCCCAAAGCACGATAGGATTGTGAGGCAATGTGTTTGTACGGGACAACGGATTAGTTTCGACCACATTGGGTTCTTTAGCGCGCGCGTAAAACTATGCGTACGGGCGCTTCTTCAATTTCTCCTAATGATAAATGCGCCGCCTTGAGCGGAGATCAGGAAACGATTCAGAGCATTACAACTGCTACTACGTTAGAGCAACTACCGTCGCATTTATTGCAGCAGAAAAGAAATTGCATTGCCGCTTACAATAATAATTGTTCGGGTTTTATTTCCCAGAACCACGATATGATTATGAGGGACACCATAGTGGAGGGCTCCGGAAACCTTGACCATCTGGTGTTCTTCAACGTGCACCGAAATCTATGCACACGGGCGTCAGGATTTCGCCTCCATTGAAATGCGTCCACGATCACCGGGATACGATCCTTCGACCTTTGGCTCTGCGGTAGAGCACTCTAACCAGCAGGCTTGCGTGGCTCGTTACTGCTTGTTATAAATAGTGGGCGGGTAACATTAGTTTGTTTTCCTGTATTCATATAGCACTCTTGTTTAGCGTGGTAAGCTATACAGCGCAAGCAAACTAGCTTCACGTGTGCAAGGACCCAACTATGGGAGCATTCTAAGGTAGGCCCCATTCGTTTTACCATTAGTAGTGGAACAAGTTTCTGTATAATTATTTTACAAACTGCAAGTCTAAACCTTGCATGAACACTATTTTAGGAAACCATGAGATTAGATTAGTAAACCAAGTACTGAACTATATATTACGAATTGGGATATAAGATAATAATGGCTCTTTTTATCCTAATGTTGAGGTCGAAAAGATTACGAACTGCCTTCTAAATAAGACGGAAGACTGCCTAAGGTTGGATCGTTTTCGCTACGGTGGGCCCGGGAAAATAGACGTAAGCACAAAGGAAGACACTTTGATGTGTAAAAGCGAAAACTAAATGTTGCAGAAATGAGTCGATAGCCACTTTAAGGTAAAAATAGATGTGACATGTTGTGCGTCATTTTGGATTTAGTAATGGTATCTGCGCTAAAATCTGTCGCGTGCTTCAAATCGGAGGTCTTATTGTGCAAGAAGTTAGCAAAGCTTTGATCATTTTCCCGAAAATTCTCCACTTGGATGAATCCAAATTACGCGTAAGCCACTTCTCTCGTCGTCGAGTGCATGCTGCTGTGTTTGACGTAGATGCGAAAAACACAGACGCATGGTCGCAACATAGAAATGTCAAGTATACATGAAACGACGAAGAGCCGATTAGTGCGCTATTTGTTCCCGGCGGCGTTGAGCATTACGCACTTGTTCTTTCCGCTCTTACATGGCGATGCCGCCTCTAATGGAATGTCGCTGCCGGGCGCTAACGGGCTGTCGTTGCCGGGTTGGAAAACAAATGAGCCTTACCTGAGAATCCTTCTAGATTTGGCACAATGTATAGAATTTACAGACATAGAAAGTAGGTGTTTTGCTAGCGCACGTATTTTTTAGGGGCGAAGCACGTTAGGCTCTCGGCGTGTCGGCGTGCATCGTCGTCTGCTGTCGGGACGATCCATATGCTTGAGCGCAAGAGAGGGCGCCACCGCCTCAGCACTCGCCGCATGATTTCCATAGTGAACGGCGTGCGTTCACTATGGAAAGGCTCTTTCTGCGATGAACGCTGAACTACCAGCACGTAAGGAACTAAAACGCGCCCTCGCCTGCGAGAAACAACGCCAACGCAGGCACCGTCAGCCAGCGAGTTTCTTGAATGAAAAAAACCGACTGCTCACGCTGCGCATCCGTTCACCGGCCACCCCGTATATATTGGCACTGGATCTTGAGCTGCATTGTAGTGCCGGTGGGAGATTTTGCTTGTGCGTATTTGAACAATAAATATTCGCAACGCGCACGTTAACTAAAAGCGGACTGCGAGTCTCTCTGTCTAACCTTTATTCTGTCTCTCCTTGCCCCATAGCCGCGATTTTGCAGCGGGAAACAATGGCGCACACTGCATGCTTCCCCCCTCCACAGGTCTGACGTTAGTGGAGCTGAAACACCCCTCCCTACATGCTAGCCCCTCCCCATTTTTTTACCTTTCCTGCTCGCTTTCTTCAGCGGCCTGCTGTAGTAGCGCCGGTGAGAGAAGACTAATTCTTAATGGAGGAAGAAGATGGCGGTATCTTCCCAGGTAAAACACGTTCATATGGTGCACACCTTCAAGAACCGAAAGAGATTATAGCCAATGCGTAAGGTTATCGGTTTCTAGGCATGGGCTCCAATAGGTTGGAATTTCATTGCCAATGTGCCCTCCTTAGTAGTATGATATACTTCGGCTTGTATGTGCATTAGGAGTTTTTCTCATTGCTGCTTTTCCGCACAGCACAGCAATAGTCACTTTTGGTTCGGGTGTCCGTAGTAGCTCCGCAGACGCTCAACCAAAGCTGCCTAACATCGTTCTTCACCTCCACGATTCTTGAGCTCCATACTACGATGCCCAGATGCGGGAAATTGCCATGCTTCTCTCTTTTCCAGCTTCCTACGTTACAGATGAGAAGTACGTACAGTGACACCAAAGGATATGATGTCAACAACTAAGCCGCTTTAAAAGAAGCAGGCGAAGGATGTCAACGCACCCTTGACAAAGACAGGTCCACCGATCAACACGTGCCAAGCCTGTTTGGTGCACCCATTGCTGCTCACTCAGCATCTATAGTAGATTGGATTACTGTGGGAGAGCCGTAAGAGATGGCCGATTGATCTTTTTAATCGATTAACGATTAATCGTTCACTGGTTTGACCATAAAGCCATTTCGATTAAGGTTTTTTTCTCGATTAATGGACATTTTTGGCGGGCGCTATCAAACAGTCTGAAACATCGTTTACAGTTCACGGACGACACAACTTATTCGTTTGGTAACTGGAACCAACATGAAAAATACAAAAGCGTCACGATTTCATAAGTGAGGTCCTTTGTTTCGGTTGGTTTGTAAGTTTAACGTCCCAAAGCGGTTCACTCTATGAGAGACGTCGTAATGGGCAACACCGGATGATTTCGACCACTGCAGTTCCTTAACTTGCACAACATCGCGCAGTACACGAGTGTCTAACATTTTGTCACCATCGAAATGCGACCGCCGTAGGCTCGATCGAACTTGCGTCTCCAAAACTGCAACACCTTTACAGGTTATCGTCGAATGTCAAAATGTAAAGAGCTTATTGCCTCACGACTGTCACTCACGACTGTGACTCACGACTGTCATGGCTATGGAGCCACGGTAGATATCTTCCAAATATTAACATACTGGAAGAAATCAACAGCGACTCTACGCCGCCATAGTACTCCACAAAGAAAGCGACGAAATGTCAATAAAAAAGAGTGTAAGGCAAGGGCTACACGATCTCCCGAATGGTATTCTTCACGTACTTAGAGGAGGTATTCAGGGTCCTAGATTGGGAAGAGTTACGAATAAAAGTTAATGGAGAGTACCTTAGTACCCACCTATTCTCTGATAACATTGCACTATGAGTAACTCAGGGGACGAATTGCAACTCATGATTACTGAATTGGACAAGGAAAGCAGAACGGTAGGTATGGAAATTATGCAGAAAACTAATGTAATATCAACACTCTTGGAAGAGAACAGCGCTTCGTGATAGGTAGTGAGGTATTGGAATGCATAAAGGAATACGTCTATACTTAGGACGGGAAGTAACCGCGGAGCCGAACCATGAGATTGAAGCAACTATGAGAACAATGATGGAATGGAGCACGTTCGGCAAGCATTCTCAAATCATGAATGGTAATTTACCACTATTACTCAAGAGGAAGGTATATAACAGCTGCATCTAACCTGCACTTACCTACGGAGCAGAAATCTGGAGGCTTACAAAGAGGGTTCTACTGAAGACACTGCAGCGAGCAATAGAAAAGAAAATGATAGATGTGCGCTATTAAATAAAATAAAAAACTGTGTAAATAAAATAAAAAACCTTAAGGGACAAGAAGATAGCAGAGTGGTTCAGGGAACAAGCGGATGTTAAGTACATCTTAGTCGAAATCAAGAAGTAATGGACATGGGCACGGTGTAGCATGTAGGCAAGATAACCGCTGGTCATAAGGAGTAACTGAATGGATTCCAAAGGAAGGGAAACACGCGAGGGGGAGGCAGAGTGTTAGGCGGGCAGATGACATTATGAAATTTGCGGGTATGAAGAGGCAACAGCAAGCACAGGACCGGTTTAGTGGCGAAACATGGGAGAGGCATTTGCCCTGCAGTGGGCGTAGCCAGGCTGATAATGGTTGCCTCACGAATCAACTGGCGCAAATGATTTAGGATTGCGTCAAGTACGAGTTGAGTTACAGGAATTTGTCGAGCACTTCAAGAAGTTTTTCTCTCCCTTCGTACTAGCGAGCCCGCGTAAAACTACGCAGGAAGGGGGATGACAAGGACGCAAGGAGATGCGTGCCTTCGTTAGACCGCGGCTTCCTTTCAGTGTGTGCGCGAACGCGCGCGCGGGCACGTGACAGCATTCCTCGGCGGCCATGGTAACTATGCAGCTCACGATGATCAAACCAGCCAATGACCGGGGTTTATGGCGCGGTCATTTGGGTTTATGACATCATTTGTAGGGAAAATAAGGGACGACTCCTAGCGGACTTTGAGAATTATTGTAAATTACAGGCTGCGTACTGCGCTATAATGCTCGGTTCGTGTGCTTTCAGGACTACCGATCGGCAGCGTTTTCTGAACATGCTGAAAAAGTGTTGCAGGACCTCTTTAAAAATGTGCCTCCACGGCGGCACATTTTTGCTTTGTTGGATACTAAATATAACATGTTGGTCCTTTTGCGGATGCTTTCCAAATATGTTTGTCGCACCTACATTACGTTAATTAAAATACCGAGAGATCACTGCACGGAAGCTCAGACAGATGAGAACCCGTCTAGCGTTCTTTCCCGTCCTGCCTTGTTTTGGTGCTTGGATTTTTCCGCACTTTCCAGCGTGTAGGGCGCACCCGCTATTAGGTGATTTTATAATAGTGTACGCAAAGCTTTCCATTAGCGCTTATTGCCACTGCGCATGTGTCATACACTATCCACTTGGGTATGCACATGATTATTTCAAAAATAGCATACATACCCAGCAACGCTGATGCTACAAACCCTATTCTAAAACTGCATATTTTGACTGAATTTCATGGGTAAGGCTGTTGTATAAGGTGCACCTCTGCTTAATGACCACGTATTTTTACTCGGTCAACATAATTACACGCGACTGCGCATGCTTGCACATTCATCAAAAAAATGTCATAGTCACGGACACACTGAATATTCGTACGTACAATATTTAGGACCTAGAAATTCTGGCTGTAGAGAACTTAAAGCTAAAACTCCCCTGAAGCATAAAAAACCAAGACTTATTGCACTTTGTGATTTCACTCATAGCCATCGAAGGCCTCGTCCTCCGGCGCACTGTCAAAGCATTGTGCCGCTTTGGTTGGCAACACCTCTAGGTTGCCGTCATTAGCCTCTGAATAACTTGCATGTATAGTGCATAGTGGTAGAGCATCAGCCTCGCATGCAAGAGGTCCGTGGTTAGAATCCCGGTGCCGGATAATTCCCAACCGGATTACAAAAAAATCCGCGTGATGATGGAATTGTGTAAAAAGGCCTGGGGTGCAGCCTCACTGGCGACCACAGCCAGCGATGCACTCCCTCACCAGAGCAGGATTGGCCACCTTGGTGTAGTACTTGGCCACTACCTCCCAGCATGAATACACCAATTAACCCTCGGCCCTCAGTCCTCAGCGGCTGCGAAGCAACTGACCAAGGCGGCGGGCAGACCTGCGACACAGCAGATGGTGCTAAGAATCTCTGGATCCGGACAGCCCGCCATCGGAATTTGAACTTGGCTACGTATAACGCTAGAACTTTATCTAGTGAGGCGAGTCTAGCTGTACTATTCGAGGAATTAGAGGGTGTTAAATGGGATGTAATAGGGCTCAATGACGTTAGGAGGCCATATGAGGCTTATGCAGTGCTGAGGAACGGACACGTCCTATGCTATCGTGGCTTAGCTGACAGAAGGGAACTAGGGGTGGGGTTCCTTATTCACAAAAATATAGCTGGCAACATAGAGGAATACTATAGCATTATTAAGAGGGGGATATGTATCGTAATTAAGTTTAATAAGAGGTACAAGATGAAGGTGGTACAGGCCTACGCGCCTACATCCAGCCATGATGATCAACTGGTTGAACGCTTCTACGAAGACGTAGAATCAGCAATGAGTAAGGCAAAGACACAGTACACTGTACTGATGGGCGACTTTAATGCCAAGAAAGGCAAGAAGCAGGCTGGAGATCATGCAGTTGGGGAATATGGCATCGGCTCTAGAAACGCCAGAGGGGAGTTACTAGTAGAGTTCGCAGAACGCAATAATTTACGGATCTTGAATACATTCTACAGAAAACAGGCTACTCGTAAGTGGACGTGGAGGAGTCCTAATGGCGAAACTGTACAATGCCCACCCGGGCATTGTACAGGATGTGGAAGTAGTTAACAAGATCCGATGCAGTGACCATAGAATGGTAAGATCTAGAATTCAACTAGACTTGAGGAAGGAACGGCAGTAACTGATACGCAAGAAGCCGATTAATGCACTAGATCTGAGAGGGAAAGTACAGGAATTTAGAGTTTCACTTCAGAATAGGTACGCGGCTTTAACCGAGGAAACCGACCTTAGCGTTGACGCAATGAATGATAATCTGACTAGTATCATTAAGGAGTGTGCAGTGGAAGTCGGGGGTACAGTCGTTAGACAGGGCACTGGTAAGCTATCCCAAGCAACGAAAAACGTCATTAAGAAACGTCAAGCCATGAAAGCCTCAAATGCAACAGAAAAATAGAGCTGGCGGAGCTTTCGAAGTTAATCAATAGACGTAAAGTAGCCGACATAAGAAAGTATAATATGGAGATAATTTAGCATGCTCTAAAGAACGGAAGAAACCTCAAAGCTATGAAGACAAAACTGTGCATAGGCAAAAATCAGATGTATGCATTAAGGGACAAGGAAGGCAAGGTCACAACCAATATGGATAGAATAGTTGAGGTAGCGGAAGAGTTCTACAGAGATCTGTACAGCAGCAGAGACAGTCAAGATGATAATGTAAGAAGCAGTAATAGCCCAGAGGAATCTGATATCCCACCAGTATTGACAGGAGAAGTAAAGGAAGCCCTAAAGGGAATGCAAAGAGGCAAAGCAGCTGGTGAGGATCAACTAACATCAGACCTGTTGAAAGACGGTGGAGAGATTACGTTAGAAAAACTGGCTGCCCTGCATACAAAGTGTCTCTCGACGGGGAGGATACCAAAATCTTGGAAGAATGCCAACATCATTTTGATCCATAAGAAAGGGGATATTACAGGCCCATCAGCTTACTGTCCGTTGTCTACAAGCTATTTACAAAGTAATTGCGAACAGAATTAATACGACATTAGAGTTCAATCAACCAAAGGACCAGGCAGGATTTCGTACAGGCTTCTCAACAATAGACCATATTCATACTATCAATCAGGTGATAATGAAATGCGCGGAATAAAACCAGTCCCTATACATAGCCTTCATAGATTACGAGAAGGCATTTGATTCGGTGGAGACATCAGCAGTCATGCAGGCACTATGGAACCAGGGCATCGACGAAGCCTATATAAACATAATGGAAGAAATCTACAGCGGATCCACAGCCACTATAGTCCTCCATAAAGAAAGCGACAGAATCCCAATAAAGAAGGGCGTACGGCAGGGAGACACGATCTCTCCAATGCTATTCACCGCGTGTTTACAAGAGGTTTTCAGGGCCCTAGATTGGGAAGAATTAGGGAAGTGTTAATGGGGAGTATATCAGTAACCTGGGATTCGCTGATGACATTGCATTGATGAGTAACGCGGGAGACGAATTACAGCTCATGATTACTGAACTGGATACGGAAAGCAGAAGGGAAGGTCTGAAAATTAATATGCATAAAACTAAAGTAATGTGGAACAATCTTCGCAGAGAACAGCGCTTTGCGATAGGTGACGAGACACTGGAAGTTGTAAAGGAGTACGTCTACTTAGGACAAGTAGTAACCGCGGAGCCGAACCATGAGAGTGAAATAACTAAAATAATAAGGATGAGATGGGGCTCATTCGGCAAGCATTATCAAATCATGAATGGTAGTCTGCCACTATCCCTCAAGAGGAAGGTATATAACAGCTGCATCTTACCGGTACTTACCTACGGAGCAGAAACCTGGAGACTTACAAAGAGGGTTCAACTTAAATTGAGGACGACTCAGCGAGCGATGGAAAGGAAAATGATAGGTGTAACCTTAAGAGACAGGAAGAGAGCAGAGTGGGTCAGGGAACAAACGGGGGTTAAGGATATCATAGTTGAAATCAAGAAGAAATGATATGGGCCGGGCATGTAGCACGTCGGCAGGATAACCGGTGGTCATTAAGCGTAACTGACTGGATTCCAAGAGATGGCAAGCGCGTGAGGGGGAGACAGAAACTTAGGTGGGTAGATGAGATTAAGAAGTTTGTAGGTATAACGTGGCAGCAGAAAGCACAGGACCGGTTGATTGGCGGAACATGGGAGAGGCGTTTGCCCTGCAGTTGGCGTAGACAGGCTGATGATGATGATGAAATATAACATGCGCTAATGGCCAGTGAGAGGATAAACAGCATACGGTAGAAAACTAAACAAGGCAGGAACCCTGGAAATGACGGACACTTGAACTGGGGACAAGGAGTGCGGTTGTTCCTCTGAGTGTTCACCGAAGTGTTCCTGTGATGTTGTGAAACATGCAATGCTGCCCCACAGTGGAGCTTATTGAGCGAATCTGTTGAGCTTTAGCCTGAAGAGGCGACGCGATACAAGATAAAATACAAGGGCACACCACTGCTGCCTTATCGTGTCTTCTGTCATCCTTTGTCGCTTCACTACGGTAAACCTCGAGGTATGCAAATCAACCAGCCCGCCAGTCTGTCTTACTCAACTTGTTCAGTGAAACACAGAAGAGCGAACTAATGTATAAAAAAAGACACTAGTGAAAGGTGAGGTCCAATAAAATTATTCAAAAATGTTGCCCTACGTAAACCCTGAAATAGTTACAAGTTTCGTTTTTTCAAACCTTGTGCGCTTTTCCAAGGAGCAAAGGAATAACAAATATGTTTGATTGGTCAACGCCGCGCTTGAACATTAGCATTAGCACTGTTGCATTAGCACATTAGCACTGTTGTTTGGGGTGACAGGCCTGTACCCCAAAATCTTACAATGACCTTTCTTGCCTTTCATCAATACGTGTCTTGCCAAGGAAGCATCGTGTCTAAAGAAAAATGAAAATGCCAGCAAACCAACCAGCAGCTTGAGTCATCCAACCAGCAACTTGAATTGGCACGTGAGAATAGTCGCTGAGATGCTACAGATGCTGCTGCGATGGACAACTCCGTTGATATGCATATAGCCATTTCCACGGAAAGAGAGGAGGAAAGAGGCGCGACAATTCTTGTTTCAACTTCTTTTCTTCTTTTGCAAGCAGCACACTTAAGCTTACATATTAGAGGTGAAAATATTACAAAGAACCCTTAAACTGCTAGGCGTATAACCATCCCTTCGCTTCTACAATTTTTCTTTTGTTGGGCGTCGTCGCGGAATCGTCTGATAGCGGCTCCAAAAGGAAAGGTCACGGAGAGGTTGAGCAGCAGTCGTTGGCGGAGCTTTCGGGCCAAAAAAATGCGGCCGTTTTTTCGACACCTAGACCAGAATGGTCCGAGAATCTCACTGTGCTGCCGAAAATCGACAAGAACGCAATATCGGATATCTGCGCGCTTAAAAACTCATCCGGGGTGCTATGCAGGATGGCCCGAGTTTGGCGAAACTAGGGATCTTTCCGAGCTCTGGCGACATCCCCTTTTGAACGAGCTAACAGTTCGAGAAGGTGAAATCCATCCCTGAGCGCACGCTCCGTTCCATTGGTTACGATGGAACGCGGCGTCACGTCAAGGGTGGTCCATAAGGTTGGGTGGTGTCTTCAAACTACAGGCACCTTCTTTCATTTGTTTGTCGTTCCACTGAGTGCAGAAGTGCACCCATGCAAGCGAAGTGGCAGAAAGTTCTACTAACTATATTTTGTGTGTGCGCGGGCCGTTTCAGTCCATTTTCAAGCGTTTAATGTCTGCACTAAGTACCTTTTAGAATAATCAGCACCGTGGCATCTGAGATTAGTTCCGACCGAGCGCTTCACCGCGGCTAGAGCTAATCGCCGATGCCACGTGTATAATCACCATGGTCGGCCTGTACATTCTAGCTCGTTTTTCGGCCGGTGCGCGCCCTCTTCGTCCTTTTCATCGTCTGCTCGCTCCCCGAGCACATGCGCCCGGCTGATTAGCTAATTGGCTGGGCGGGATACCTGGCTAAGTCAGGACATGCAATGATGAAGCTGATTAAGCCAAAGCACGGTAAGGCCGAGCTAATTAAGCCACACCTTTCTAAAACAATGCTAAAGAATCCGTTTATTGCTGCAAACGAACTAATTAAGATCATGGTAATTATCACGACGCTAATTACTTAGGGGCGTGTAATTAAAACCAAGATAATCAGTACCTTACTCACCGAGATCGTGTTAATTAGAATCGTGCTAATTAGTATTATGCTAATTACCTCTGTACTATTCAGGACCTTGAGAATTAAACCTGAGTGATTAATGTCGTAGTAATTAAAACATTAACAATTAAGACAAGACTTAGCATGATTATGATCATGCTAATTAACACAACGCTTATAGGAGCACGCTCATTGAAACCAAGACACGTCACCAACGAGCAGCGTCGTGACCCACATTTGCGATCTCTTATACAACGCCTCACCTCAGAACAACGGGACGGCACCCTCCGTATGTTTGTCCTGCACGACGGCACCTTATATCGACGCAATAAGGTGCCACACGGTGGCCACACGGTGCTGAACTGCTTCTCGTTGTTCCTCAGCATCTGCGACCATCTATCCTCTCGCAATTGCATGATGCTCCCACCGCTGGACATTTGGGTGTTTACAGAACTTACGATCACGTGCGCAGACGTTTGTTCTGGCCTGGCCTATACCGCTCTGTTCGGCGCTACGTCGCTTCCTGCGAGCTCTGTCAACGCCGCAAAAAGCCTCCTCTTCCACCCGCTGGGTACCTTCAGCCTATAGCTGTCCCCAGCGAAACCATTCTTTCGTGTCGGCCTGGACCTCCTTGGCCCTTTTCCGACGTCGTCCGCGGGTAACAAGTGGGTGGCCGTAGCGACTGATTATGCCACACGTCATGCCATCACGCGAGCCCTCCCTACCAGCTGTGCAACCGATGTCGCTGACTTTCTCCTCCATCAAGTCATCTTACACCATGGTGCTCCTCGTCAGCTGCTGACTGATCGAGGTCGCTGTTTCCTTTCTAAAGTTGTCGACGACCTTCTCCGCTCTTGTGCAACGTCCCACAAGTTCAGCACCGCTTACCATCCTCAGACAAACGGACTTACTGAGCGCTTGAACCGTACACTCACGGACAAGTTATCCATGTACGTGTCTGAGGATCATCGAGATTGGGACTGCACATTACCGTTGGTGACGTTTGCCTATATTTCGTCGCGTCACGAAGTTACTGGCTAGTCTCCGTTCTATCTGCTGTATGGCCGCGACCCGCTCTTGCCTCTCGACTCGCTACTTCCTTCAGAGGCAAACTCAACCACATTCTACGCTCACGACGCCATCGCTCGAGCGGCGACGGCACGTCGCGTTGCCCGTGATCGACTACTGGCGTCTCAGGCCGACCAAAAGCGCCTGTACGACAGCCACCACCGGGACGTGCGTTTCAGCCCTGGCTCCCTGGTCTTGCTCTGGCTGCCTTCGCGTCGCGTTGGCCTGAGTGAAAAACTGCTGCCGCGCTACGCTGGACCTTACCAAGTTCTTCGCCAAGTAACCGAAGTCACCTACGAGATCTCGCCACTCACCCCCAAGCCTTCGTCCCCCTCACCAGCTACTGAGACTGTGCATGTTTCCCGACTAAAACCCTACATCACGTACACCGACCCGATGCACCGAGATGGTGCTTCTGCCGCCGGGAGTTAATGTCACATAAGTGTTTGTGCCACTGTGGACTAGAGGACGCTACTGGCCGAAGACGAAGTTGAAGTGTCTCGGGCTTAGATCGATCCTGGCGTACTGGTCATAGTGCGTCAACGCTACACCTCTTACGTATTGTAAATATAGTTAAATACAGCAACTCCACGCGTAACAATATATATGCACGCAGCGCCATCTCTCGTCGCTGACAACGGCGGCCTGCCGTAACTGAATGGGTAATTGGCGAAAAAAATCATATCTGACGAAAAAAGGTAGTTAAAAACGATTCCCGGTTCTACACAGCAAAGACACATTTGCACATTTTGTCAAAGTTACAGAGTCGCACAACAAACCGCGTGGCTTCCCAGAGTGCTTAATATTTACCAAAGGGGCCGATGTGTTTCTAATGGGCGGTGTTAAATTGTCCTGGGATGCCACAGGCTTTGTAGTAAGATACTGCAATTTTGCCAAAACGTTCCACTAGGTTTCTGCTGTATAGAAACCCGGAGTATTTTTTGATAAGAAGCTTCTTTCAAGAGATATGATTTTTGTCACCTATTTCCCATTCAGTTATTGCAGGACGCCGTTGCTGCCGCCGAGAGATAGCGCCACGTACAATGTCCCCACATCCCGGGAATGCTGTAACGCGAGGATAACGCGGTTCTATATCACGCTGAACCAAAGTCAAGCTCAAGCTTGCGTTCATTTTGTGCACGCACGTTTCGTGGAAGAAGACTTAAGGTAATTTGACCGAATTTTATATGTGTGTGTGTGATAATCTGCGTGTCTATGTGCGTGTGTGTTAGGGGTGGGGCGTGCGGGTGTGTAATGCGCAGCTTTACGGAATCGCTATGTGAAATAGTCATTCAATACGGCCTACTGCTTCTTTGTTATAAGGTTTGTTCTTCTGCATGGCTGGCTAGCTTAGCAAAAACGACTACAAATAACGTTAACGAAGTGATGAGAATTACGATAAAGTTAAACAGTTTTTTTAATGCAAACGTTCGGCATAAGCAGCGAACACACATGCTACCATTAATCAAGCTGCGACAATACGCGTTCAGCGCTTTTGTCCGGCACACCTATTTCAGGATATGATAGGATATACCACGTGTAGTATTGTCTGTCCCAACACTTCGAAGACCTGGTGCCATAAGTCAGACCATAAGTCATCATCAAGAGCAGCAAAATTAAGCTGTTCGATTTGTACCCGATCAAGCGCCACGCAAATGGACAGTACTCTCTGACGCGAAATTCGCATTAAAAGCATTTCATTCATCCTCAAGAAAAGGACAATATTACGTATTGGCTTCCGAAATCATAAACGCATTCCATCTCACGAAATGGAATGGTCGCTCTGTCATCTTCCAATGGGTACCTGGACACTGTGGCTTAGCACGCAACGTGCTAGCTGATGCTACGGTAAAAGCCACTGTGGATAACAGCGCCACTCTCGCAAAAAATCCGTATACGCGAAGTGATGTAAACTCTTTGTTAAGATCGCTTATGCGAGAGTTCACAACCACTTACTGGTCTAACCCAGACCATCGGCATAGGTGGCTGCGGGAAACAACCCTCACATGAGCTTTCGACTCCCGGCTAAAATAAAGCTACGCCACGCCAGTCTGCTGCACCGAATTCGACTAGGCTTCGTCGCTGCACCACATGATTGGCGCCACAATGCGGCGATCATTATTCCACCATGAGACACGCTGTTTTCCAGATAGCCCACTTGTTTGTGGGATGCATTTGGTTGCAGCATTGGTCAAAAAGGCTGTAAAGTAGTCCACAGCAGCTTCTATACTTAAGGTACATATGTCAGTCCAGCTTAAATGGGCAAGTTTTCGAAACTGTTCCCAATCGGCTCTTTCAGTCTGCCATTTAGGGACGTGTGGTGGATATTGATTTGTGATTGCTGCGCTTAGAACTATTGGTAAGTAGTCACTTCCATAGGGATTCCCAATAACTTTCCAATTAAGGACTGGAAGAAGGAATGGAGATGTAATGCTGAGGTATAATGACGAGTAGGAATTGTTGGCCAGGTTATAATATGTTGGCTCTTTCCGATTCAACAGACACGCGCCGCAAGAGAAAAGAAAATGTTCAACCAGACGACTTCGCGCATGCAGCTATGCGCATTCAAGTCCCCAAGGACCAGATAAGGCTCCAGCAGTTCATCCACCAAGGACTGGAATTCTTGTTTTTGTAGGTTGTATTGTGGAGGTATGTGTAGAGAGCAAATGGTGATGACTATCTAAAAGAACTGCTCGAGCAGCTACTGCCTCCCGGGACGTTTGTAGTGGTAAATGTGTACATGCTACTGATTGACTATAACGGCTACACCACCAGATGATGCCCTGGCATCATCTCGGTCCTTTAGAAAAATTACGTAGTTGCGTAGAAACTTTGTGTGTTGTGGTTTTAAATGTGTCTCTTGTACATACAGCACTTTTAGATTGTGTTCGTGGAGGAGTTCTTGAATGTCATCGACGTTTCGAAGAAGGCCTCGGATGTTCTACTGTAATATTTGTGTCTGCATATTAATCATAGGAAGGTGCTGTGTGTACAATAAGGAAGGGTGGAGAGTTCAAGGGAAATGCTTTGTTTCAAGAGGCAGGACGATCGTCCGGCCCCGTTATTGGCTTTTTTGTTTTCTTGGCGCGGTCCAGAGAACTGCACCGGTTTTTCGGCACCCTAGGTGCCGATGTCGTGTCCATTACCTCCTCGGAGGCTGTGGATGCCCGCACGGGCGTGCTAGTGGTTCGAGTTTCGGGCCTCGCCTGGTGAGACGAGGCATTGAGACCCGACGGCCCTGGAGTCGCCGGTCCATGTTCGCGAGTTGGCGGAGTACCCTGAACTACTGCCGCCTTGGGGGCAGGTGCCACAGCCGACGGTCCGCTCAGGACGGGCCGGGCGAGTGGCGGTGGTCGGTGCGACGCTGCCCCCTGGCGCGCCACATCCGCATAAGTTGTGCCATAGAAGGGTGCGCATCTCTTCCTGGCCTCTCTAAGAGAGATGTTTTCTCTCACTTTCAAAGAAATAACGTCCTTTTCTTTCTTCCATGCAACACAAGACCGTGAGTATGCGGGGTGCTCATCACCCCAGTTGGCACAGTGAGCTGCAGCCTCACATTTGTCTAACATGTGGTCTTTAGAGGCACACCTGGCGCAGGTGTGTTGTCCTTTGCTCGTTAGAGAGCCGTGGCCGTGCTTTTGACAGTTGAAACATCTTCGTGGGTTGGGAATGTATGGGCGCACTCTTAGTTTCGTGTAGCCCGTTTTTATGGTCTCTGGTAGTTCGCTCAATCCGAATGTTAGTATTATGTGCTTGGTTGGTTTCTCTACGTTGTCCCTTCTTATTTTGATTGTTTGTACGTTGACGAAATTTTGTTGTTTCCATCCATAAAGAAGTTCAGGTTCGGAGAGGTTCAAGAGATCTTCATCTGAGACGACACCACGGACGGTGTTCATGGACCTAAGGGGGTGACTGTGACTGGGATGCTTCCGAATGACGTAAGGTTGGAGAGGTTTTCGTACTGTTTTCTGTCTTTCAGCTCAAAGAGCAGATCGCCACTGGCCATCTTAGTCGCCTTGTAACCTGGTCCTAGTTTTTCCGTAAGACATTTTGCCACCAGAAATGGTGAAATGGTTCTGGTTTTTTCGTCTGACTGCTCGCTGTGGACAACGTGGTACTTTGGAAAATGTTCATGCGTTTTGGAAAAAAAGTTTCAGGGATGCTTGGGTGCGTACCCTTTAGAGGGTACGATCGGTTTTGGAAGAGGATGAACTTAACATAGCATGCGTTTGTGTTTCGGCGACGGTGCCAACCGCCCACCACCGAGCCTAACACGGGGACGCGACAGGAGATGTGCGAAAAGAAGTCTGCCAGCGCCAGTCGTACACCACCCAAGAAGTTGAAAAAATCACAGCATATCCACGGAGTGAATGATGATGAGTGGGCGAAGCTGCGGAGGTTCATCGGTAAACCGTGAATCTTCCGTGAATTCTGCCCAGTACATCATCACCGACGTGAGATCGGGCGCGTTTATACTAAAGGTTCGATGAGTTATGACGACTTGCAGCTCACTTTAATTTTACATGTACGCTGTGAATTTTCATTGTTTAGAAAACCATTGCTTTAGAAAACATCTGGCGTCTTTCGTTAAGCAGCTGGCGTCTTTTCGTTTTGCTTTAGAAACATCTGGCGTTCTTTCGTTTTGCTTTTAGAAAACATCTGGCGTCTTTCGTTGGTTTATTTCATCAATAAGCGGCGTTTTGAACAAAATTTTTATTGTTTAATCACGCACAGGAGAAATCTCACCAGGCACTACCTTGGAGGTAAACAATGGCTGCTAATGGGAATGAGAGACAGAAGAAGTCAGCTTTTAGCTAACACTTACACTTCTACTTCTACTAACGTTTCCTACTGGAACATGCCAATGGCTGCTAATGGGGAATGAGAGACAGAAGAATTCGGCTTTTAGTTAACGCGCACGCTGCGAATTTTTTATTGTTCAACAACACACAGGAAATATCTCCCACCGGCACCACCTTGGAGGTCAAGATCTGGTACTAGCGTTACGACTGGTTACGCACTACGACTACGAGGGACGAACGGATTCGCCCCTGAAAAATTCTGGAGTGGAAGGTATCGCAACGCCTTGCCAGCAGAAGTGAAGCCAGCTTTTGCCAAGCATAGAGCTCGGAAACATGGTCTTATCTGGTGGTGCCTACTTAGAGATCAAATGGTTTTGATCTGTTAGTGTAAATACTACGTTAATTATAAAATAAAAGATCGTTGTTGCCGACAAGTCACCCGTCGAGAGGAATATTGGCAATTAATCTCTAATAAAATTTGCCATGACTTTGAGGCTCATTTACGAAAACTAATAACACAAAGACACATTTTAGCAGTATCTGACCCGTAAAAGTTGCCATATTAAACTCGCCTGGCGTGCGGGGAAAGCGCGCGCTTTCCTTCGCCAAACGTCGATGGTTTATCGTGCCCCTACTAAGATGGCGGGCGCAGCCGCCATCTTTCACTGTTGCGCAATAATCGCCACTCCAGCAATTTTTTTAACCTTCTGGACACCACCGCTATAACCATATGTGGTGAGCCAAGACTGGTCATCCACACAAGGTTAACCCTTGCCGCCAGGAAAAACGGAAGTAAACAGAAGTGAGGAGACGACAGGAAAGACGAAAAGTGAGAGACAACGCGAAGGTCTAGGAAGACAGGGACAGGAAAAGGCGACTGCCGATTTCCCCTGGGTGGGTCAGCCCAGGGGTGCCGTCTACGTGAAGCTAGGGCCAAAGGGGCGTGTTGCCTCTGCTGGGGGGCCTTAAAGGTCCAGACAGCCGGCGTCGGTTCAACCCCCAGGATCCCCTTTTCTCCGGACACGGCAAAGCCACGCGCGGCTAGGCGTGGGAGGGGGTCGAAATACCCCCGTTAGCTCGGGTCCGCGGTGTCGCTACACACCAAACGCCTGCTTGCGCAGGCGCCCCTGCGGGGGCTGATGGTGTGAATGAGATCAACGAGCTATGCCGGTAAAGTTACAGAAAAGTGGTGAAGCTGCGAAGAACGGGAAATGGCAACAATACGCTCACAAAAGCAAGAAAAAACAGCGAAGACGCCGTGCCGAGACCGCACGATAATGAGAGGTCGCAACGCAGAACATTCGCGGGAATTACAAGAGTGGGACCCAGCACGTCATCGAGAACAAAGAGCGCACAGCCTATCTTTAGTTTTATCCTCACCTAACATGCTATGGTCGCGACTTCGCTGCTGCATTTCACGGCTTTTTTTTATGCGAAGCAGCTTTTGTTTGGCGCTGTGTCAGTCCTTCCATTGGCGACCGTGCGCTAGCGCGTTCGGGCCAGTGTAAGGGGCTGGGTAAGACGCTGTGGCCTCCCCCCCTTAAACACTCTCAGCAATCACGTAATGGCGTCGGGGAACGATATTTCGCAGACGCGCGATGAATCCACGTGCTCCCGCGTGGCGTGGCGATGGACCCACGTGCCGTGCTCGAACAAGAGTTCGGGACGAGTAACAGCAAGAGCAACTACAGTGAATTCATGGTGTACCCCATTTGCAAGGACGCGTTAACATTGGGCAAGGTGCCAGTGATGAACGAAACTTTAAGTCGACCCACGCGCTGCTTCGCATCCCCACATGGTTCCCTTTAGTGGGAGATGGTGTAATTTTTTTGCAGTGTTTCTTGCTTATGCAATAAACGATGACGAAACAGTGGGTGATTACTAGCAAACACTTGTGTATGATACCGACGAATTCAATAGGATATTCTCCGTGGAATTTTTTACACCTCCTTGAAAACCTTCGAAACCAAGAAGACCTCTGATTAGCGGCACACAAATGAATTCGCGAGCGTTTGCGCTGATAATATTACTAATTTACAGATCCCGCCCATCATACCAGGTATATTTCGACTCATTGGTCTTTTCGTTTCATTACTACAATGTTCATTGCGAATTTATTATTACAGCACCTTATGCATTATAGAAGCAGCGCAAAAAGACGTAGACGAAGAATAAACAAGCACACTGGACGAGCGCTGACTCGCAACTGAAAAATTTATTTGGAAAGAACATCGAAGAAAACACGAGAAAACAACGAAAAAACGTGTGCAAAACAGCGTGTCAAACAGCAGAAAACGCTAATCTAGTTACCAACATAGGCATCACCTTACAGTACATGTGCCAAGTAGATAATCAAACTCTTTTTCTGTCAGTGACAATGATGGCTGACTGACGCATGTGTCTCCCATTCTTTTGATGTGGAATGCCTCTATCACCTCTCGAGTAATCTTGCATTTGTGTGATGACAAGACTTTTGTGTCTGAAAACACTGGTAAACAGCCACACGTGCAACAGTGCGACACAAATGCAAGATTACTCGAGAGGTGATAGAGGCATTCCACATCAAAAGAATGGGAGACACATGCGTCAGTCAGCCATCATTGTCACTGACAGAAAAAGAGTTTATCTACTTGGCACATGTACTGTAAGGTGATGCCTATGTTTGGTAACTAGATTAGCGTTTTCTGCTGTTTGACACGCTGTTTTGCACACGTTTTTCGTTGTTTTCTCTTGTTTTCTTCGATGTTCTTTCCAAATAAATTTTTCAGTTGCGAGTCAGCGCTCGTCCAGTGTGCTTGTTTATTCTTCGTCTACGTCTTTTTGCGCTGCTTCTATAATGCATACGTACCAACTAGCCCAACTTTCTATCCTGCTACAGCACCTTAGTTGACGTTCTAACAGGCGTCCGTTTAGCTGCACCACATTTCGCCAACAACCTCCGTTAGTAAGGATACTGCATGGCCTCCGCAATCAGCTCCGCCAGAGGGACGGCGCGCTGACGGAGATAATCGGCGAGGGCACACAATACATCTGATTTGCAGGGCAGTTCATGCGTTCTTAAAGACCCAAAAATAATAGGTGTCAAGATTCTAAGCGTCATCATGTGCAGGGTGTCGGAACGAAATGTTTTTCGTTTCGGTTTTAGTTTCGTTCCACCGCAAAAAGTTCCGTTTCGTTTCTGTTCCGGAACAAAAAAAATGTTCCGTAACGGTTCGTAACGGTTTTTTTTAATGCAAAAATTTGAAGTTAATGTAATCATTAAAGACATTGCATTTGTGATGTAGTTACTTACCCTCCTCTTAGGAAAGTGGGACAAGGGTAAAGTTGGTATTAGTTGGAACAATGCACCGCTAGGCCACCTTGTGCCTTTTCATCGAATACGAAACACTGGGCCACACTGCTCGTCAGCACTGACGCTTGTCAAGCGCGCCTCGCAACCATGGGTGGGGTGAGGAGAACTTTGTGTTCGCCTGTGCGCTGGTGTGCAGTGTCTTCCTTGTCGCAAAGGTTATTTACGTGTGTCAGGCACTAAACTGCTCGTGAGAAAAAGATCAGGCCGTGCATAGAGTATTCGCTACTTTCGTGTCGGGGTATCAGTGGCAACCACGAGCAGAAATAATTTGTTTTCTCCCTTCAGTATCTGCTGCGATAGTGCATTTGTTTGTACACTAACTTATGTCTCGGTTTGTAGTAGGCGGGTTGCTTATAAATGTACCGTGCTTGTAATCAGCCAAGACATTTAAACAATACTGTTTTATTGTTAAATTCGAGGCTCTGACTTACTAATGTTTGAAGTTTGAAAAGCAGCAGGTAGACGAAAACGTGCTCAATTTTCGGAAAAGGACGTCATTCCATTCCTATTCCATTCCGTGCAAAATGCGCTTAATTCCATTCTCATTCCATTCCTCCAAGCGTTCTCCCCATTCCATTCCGGTATCGCGAAAATGTGGAATGATTTCGGAGTCATTCCAATTCTGGAGTGCCAACTCCGCAACACTGGTGGGAAGCATTAAACCACACTTTGCGCTATTACCATTGTGTGATGACTGGTTGTTATTTTACTCTTCTGTCACGGAATATTATGTATGTTAACACGATTCCTTGCCCGACATGACCCCTGTATCGAGTATTTCTGCGAAGGAGTTACAAGCACTAGCGTGGCACTGTGGTGGAAGGCCCGACTGCCACGCAGAAGGCGCGGGTTAAAATCCCATCCGATCCTAGAGATTCGTATCTCATTCAATTTTTTTCTTTTTTCACGCGATAACGGTCACGGACACCGGCAGCGGAGGACAACTACGGCGCCAAAATCAGCTGTTGTGATCTCATAACAGCTTTCGCTGTCACAAACTTCAGCGCCGACAATGCCCTCTCCGCTTTGGCCTGCGTGGCAGGCGCGCAAAAGTCCACTTGCGTTATTATAAACATCTCTGGTTGCCACTGTTTTCGTTTTTCGCACAATTTCAACATATATTTGCTTTGGAATTCCTGCCTGAGGTACGCGCTAATACTGTACCCTGAGATACGCTCACACTGGACGAGCTGAGTTGCTCCGGGTTGCGAAGTTCTCTCGCGAACCGAAAAACGATTGAAAAAATTTCGGTTTCACTCCGAAACGAAATAATATATAAAGTTTCGGTTACGTTTTCGTTCCGATCAAAAATATCGTTTTTTTCGTTTTTCGTTTTCGGTTTTCGTTCCGTTCCGACACCCTGATCATGTGGGATAGGTTTCAAACAGGAGAAAGTGCCTCAGAGCAGGCTGGCCGACATTTCGATAGGTGGACCTATCTTTGTCAAAGGCGCCTTGACATCCTTGGCGTGTTAGTTTTAAAGGGTTAGTGTTGACGTCTTGTCCAGCGGTGGCGCTTGTCGCTGTTGGTGATTCCAGCCTGGAAAGGCTGGAAAGGCGCCACCGCTGGACATGACGTCAACACTAACCCTTTAAAACTAACACGCCAAGGATGACAAGGCGCCTTTGACAAAGATAGGTCCACCTATCGAAACGTCGGCCAGCCTGCTCTGAAGCACTTTTCCCTGTTTGAAACCTATCCCACTCCGTGTATACATCTGTCGGCTCCCTTCTTGACCTAAGCATCTTCATGTATTCTCTAATCAAAATCTCTTTCCGCTTGTAGTTTCCGCTTGTAGTTCCGGATGTAGTTCCACTATTTCGCAGTTTTCGCAGGACCCTCTGCAACGTCATCAACAAGACGACACAGTCGTTCCCCAATACGTCACGTAAAACAATCGCGTTTTTCTGTTGTATCGGGACGTATTAGATCACCCTGGCGACGCTTTTATTTGCTCTTCAGACTCGCCATGGGTCGGACCCCCGTCATACGTTCCAAACAGAAGCAGTGGCAGTACAAGGAACGTCGGTGCGCCCAGAAGCGTGAGTGAGCGCGTTGCCGTCGAGCCATTGACACCGACGACGATCGGGCAAGTGAAGCGAAACGCACGCGCGACGCCTCGCCATCGGAACGCTTCCCTAGCTTCTCTGGTCTTCCCTCTTCGCAAACAGTTTGAAGGGCTCTAAATTTTGTTTTGATAATTTAACCTGAAATGCCAAAGAGATTTTGAAATTGAAATATGTGGCTTTACTAGAGAGAAGGAAGGATTTATCTTTTTTACTAGGTAACTTATGTTGCACTGTGAGCAGCCAAATGAACTTGAGTTTCCGCTGCGGTGTCCATATTTCGGGACACCAGGCATAGCGACTTCTGGTGAGAAGTGAACTAAACGCCGCACGGTAGTAGGACAGGCTTCACTGCCGTGTGCTTCTGCAGAAAACATTATCTGCAAAGCGGCTAATTACACCTATTAGCAACTCTGCATAGAACTTATTTGCTTTATGCGAGCCACGGACTAAATGGTAAATACATATGTGCCACAACTTTCGCATTGCCTAGAGGAAGCACAGCATGTTCGGGGTGGGAGCGTTCCGATGATAAACGCGTTGAAGCAGATTTATCGGTAAGCGAAGGTCCCTTGAACGATGCTGTTGGCGATGATGAAAGCGTTCAATTTGAACATAACGGTGAGCGCATTGAAATGATGACGAACGACGATATTGATGAAAGTATTGAGCCATAGCCGTGGGCAAGTAAACGCGCCATGGATGGTGAGGATGGCAGTGATGTTAAAAGCGTTGAAAGCGGGAATAAACGCGTTCGTAATGACGATAATGCAAGATAATGAAGAACGTTCTGAAACAGAGCCGTTAGCAGAGAGAGGCCCCGTGGAGGATGATGATGGTGATAATGTAAATTTGTAATGTAGTGTAAATGTAGTGTAATGTAGAGTAATGTGGTGTAAATGTAGTGTAATGTAGTGTAATGTAATGTAATGTAGTGTAATGTAAACTTGTAATGTAGTGTGGTAGAAGAGTAAAATAACAACCAGGGCTTCTCAGAACGCGAATTCTGTAACCAGGCATCACACAATGCGCATTGCGCAACGAGTGGGTTGTTGAATGCTTCCAACTCATTACGAAGGGTTCTGCCATAATTCTTTATCGTCATCAGCCACAGCATCAACAAAGTGCGAATGGCTTACAGGTGTTTAGCGGGTACCACGGTTCTCCGCAGAATGACGAAAAATTGCATAGTGGCTGCTTCCCTACTTCACAAAAAGTATGATGATTTAGAGCGTAGTGGGTTTCTTGGAAGTGCACTTCTATTGGTTGCCAAGGAAGCCCTTCAGGCTCCCATGATCCACTTCCTCAGAGTATCAAATCAAAATCAAATCAAATCATTTTTTTATTTCTCAGAAAGAAACAGGTTCTGGAGAGGTTCACTGGCTAAAAGCTGTTTATGGACAGCTTGACGAGGCCAGTTAATTCCCTCCTCTCTCTTTTTCTCACGTTAACGAATGTTATAAAGCGTGTTGGGAAATTAAATAACGACCTGGCGTCACACAATTCGAATTGCATAACTAGTGGGTCGTTTAAAGCTTCCGACCCATTACAAAGGGCTCAGCCATAATTGTTCATCGTCATCAACCATCGCATCAATAAAGTGCACATAACCCCTTACAGATGGTACCTCGCTCCTCCGCAGATTTACGAATAACGTCGTGGTGGGCGCTTCCCAACTTCACAAAAATTATGATTTGTGGCGTAGTGGGTACGTTGCTATGTGTACTTGTAAGTAGCCACAAGAGAGTTTTTAACGAGCTCTGGAAATGCCGCTCTTCCTCCTTTCACTGTGACTGTGCCGCGCTTTCCGCACAGGCCTGGCGTTTATTTTTTCTCAAGTTGCCAAGAGGACATCAATATAGCGTTCACTATGCACATAGAACCAACCTACAGCCGACCAAATCTTTAACTATCGTGCGCGAGCGCCGACTTTTTTGTGCGTCAGCGCAGTACGACGGAGCCAAGTTGCAAACAGGGTGAGAGTAATGACTCGTTCACACCTGCGACCAGCACCGGTCGCGCGACCGTTTGCGACTGGCGGTCAAAAAGCGACTCAAAGCGACCGATGTTCACACCTGCGTGCGAGCTATATGCATCGCCACATAGAATTCACGTCTGCTAGTGTACACCAGAGCACGCCTGTCTCGCACCCAGGCTGCTGGCGAGCCGAGCGGATACTCTCGCACCCAGACGCCGGGCTGACGGGGCTGCCAAGGCGCGCGCGGGCTGCACCAAGCAGGGCAAGCTGCAGTTCTGGGGGCTTTAAAGTGCGAAAAAGTACCCAGTCACGGCGCTTCAGCGTATAAGAGCTCGCCTGGACACTACTGCGTCGTGTTTGGATGCCAGAACAAGCAGCGCAACAAGAGGATATTAGCGTTGTCTGCGACGAATACGACGCGCCACGGAAATAGTGCCGGTGCGGTGTTTTCAGCTTCGCCACGAGTGGATTACTGCGATTCAAGAAAAAAAAATTGATCCGAGTGAAAATGGGCGAGTAAGCACACTAACTGCGTGTATTCTGCAGTGTGATGGCCACCTATTTTATTTTGCGAACCTAATTTGCGTGACACGCAGCTGGGTTGAAGGCAGCCGCGAGCTTTGTGTGGGGGTGCACTTCATACCTTTGAACGTTTCCTTTGACGAAAATCTAGTGCAAGGTAGCGCTTTCATGCACAAGCAATCAGTATGCTTTGCCATTTTTAACGTAGTATTAAACTTTAGTGCTTTTGATGGCATCCACGCCTTCGATATTTCGTCTTCAAAAGGTAATAAATGACACGGTGCTCCTCAACAGCTGGCCAGAATTTCGTGCTTTCATTTCAGTGTTTGATGTCCCCAAATTTATCTGGACACGAGGCATCTAGCTGCACAGTGCACATAGTACATATATTGGCACGTAAGTGAGCAGTACTCGCGCCAGTGTCCTTTACGTTGCAGGCGTAGCTAACCGGCTTAACTAAGAGTAGCACAGTTTCGCTTGTAAAGCACCATCGTTACAAGAATAAAATCGTGCAGGTAGCTTCCAAAAGGGATCGCTGAACGATACTGCAGGTTATACTCTCTGATATCCCGCTTTTGTGAGCAAGACACATTTTTGTAAGAGCGCTCGTGAAACAAAAATTACTTTCCGTGAGACTACCCGTAAAGCGTACTCTAATTATTACGCGATGCAGGCTGAAATGATGAGCTTTCACAAAACTTCGTGCACAACTTGTAATATCGGGCAACAAAACATCGTTCACTCTTTCGCGAGCTGCACTGCAATTACGATTCACGCGTACTACAGCGAAAACTTTTTTTACAGATGTAACAGCGTGCGTTTCTGACGAGGTCGCTTCCGCAGCCCACTCAGCACTTACTGTATACATTGTGGACTTGCATGAGCAAGTTGTTCTTGATGTTCCAATAAAATCAGCGAAAATGTCCACGCTAGAAAAGACGCGAAACATGCTCTCTGACGGGCTGAGTTTCGGGAGTTTCACGTTTGCTCTGTGTAGCGTCTGCTGGCGTGGCAGCCCGCGCGTGTTGTTTCGACGCGTGTGCGATACATGGCGCGACGCGCGATGCAAATATGGCGATGCGCATGGAATTCGCTGTGTTCTGGTCTATACAGCTCGCATTGTCGTTGACCCGTAAAATGGGCTGACGTCCTGTCTCTGCGCATTTGATTGGTTCAGAGGATTGCGACTGCAGTCGCGCGACTTAAAAATCCAGCAGCGAGCGACTGAGCCAAAGCAGTCGCTTTGCGACCAAAACGGCCATTTGCGACCATTTGCGACTAACTTAGTCGCGCGACCGTTGCTAGTCGCCGGTGTGAACCAGCCTTAAGCACCCCTCTTACAAGGCAAAAAAAAAAGCGTTTGCTTCGCCAGATAACAAATGAACGATCCACATTTGTCAGCTTATCTCAATGGCGCGGGCGTGTGACGTCTCCGAATTTCATTTTCTCGGTCGCTTGCTGATCTTCGGAATTTAAGATACGAGCAAGACGCGCTGCCTGTTCGTCTGAAGTGAGTTAATGCAGCGTGACGCTCTCACGAAAAGAAAAACCAAGCGGACGATGGGCCCAGCTGAGCGCGCTTCGTGGTCATGCCAGGGGAGTGAAACTTTCTATACGCCTAGTGCGCGCCGACGGACGCGCCATAGGGGGCGAACTCGGTCATTACTCTCGGGAAAGCAAGCAGACGGCCGCCGTGGTTTCCTACGTCGTTGTACGTGTGTTTCCGCGTTGTTCACGTTTGCGTAGTGAAATAAGCAACGTTCGTCGTACGTGTGGTGGCCGAAACTTCAAGGGATGTCGAATAACAATTGATGTGGGGTGGAGTGCTCAAACACCTAAAACAAACGCGCCCGGAACACAGTTTTACTTACCGCAAGGGCTCCTGAGCAAGAACGACGGAAGCAATGGATCGCCGCTGTTCGCTGGCCAAGGCGAGCCGCTTCGTCATTGTGCGAGTTAACACGTCGCTTCTTGTGGAATGCTTTCGTTCTGCCATATCGGTGCTCGCTGGATGCACTCTATCATGTAGACACTGGTAGACGACCAAAGTTATAAGCCTGAGCATGTGTTGGTTCGGTTCGACCGCCGTGCCCCCCAAGGGCACTTCGCTCAAACGTTCTATATTTGAGAAGTGTTGTAGTTCGGGCGAGTTGGTCATCCATGAACTTATCTTGTACTAGCGCGATAATGTACCACGCTATTACAAGTTAAGTGCTATATTTATTATTTACAGAAACAGAAATGCAGCAATGGTTGACTTCAGAAAGAACAAAAAGTGATTGAGACGTCACCTTTGTAAACAAAACAAAGCGGATGTTCACCACGAGCTGTACCCCGTAGCTGGGTCTTGTTACGCTGGTCTGTGAGACGCACCTTTGATATTCACCGGCATGACGGTTCACTCCACGCGGACGTTCATTCTCCTCCGCAGTCGGTCATCACATGCCTCCTCGGCGACCCTCTTCAAAACTTGTCACTGCTCCCGCGGCGTCATCTCTTGATACTTTACTCGCAGCACTAGATAATCAAACAACACGCCTTCTGCGGTCGAGCGAACGATGCTATCACTAGAACGACATAACTTCTTCGCTGACTAACTTCTCACTGACTGCCTCTCCGTCGCCGCGCGCTTGCATTGCCTGTATCGGCTCGCGCCTGGGTTCGGGAAGGGGGAAGGCGCGTATGATTCATCTGTGCGTAGCACAGCGAAAGGTAGGGAAAGGGCGAGATTCTCTCACCGATTCTTCTGCGGAATCAGACGGCGCCGCTGGCGCTGCTTTGCTTTCTCGAACCTATTCTCGAATATCCCGATCTTTCGCGTGCGTTGGCTGTGTCGATGGCGTCTTCTGCGGAGAGGGTAAGGGGCGCGCTCTCGGCGCCTTTTTATACTTGTTTTTTCGATGCGCGCGCTCTGTCGCACACAAACCGTCGACGCCAGGCTTTCATGCCGTCGTTCGAAATCGGCGACGTGCGCTTTGTTAAGCGCTCTTTCGTGACAAACATCGTGCACGAGTCCACTTTCGTAGAGGCCCGCGCCTTTCCTGCAGCTGCCAGTGCAGAATTAGTTGTCTGGCACCCGCACGAAGGGGAAATAGCAGCCGCGAACTTCATCCATCTCCTCACACCAAAACTGTGCAAAGCGCTGTCGTCTGCTCGGCTTCCCGCACGTACTATCTGCTGCGCCCGCTAGGTGGCTATCAGTGGCGCCTCTATAGGCGGTGCACAAGGCGTATACCATCCATGGAACGCGATATTCGCTTGCAGCGCCGGACGAACGCCTGGTGTTTGGGGGCGGTACTAAAACATGGCGGCGCATTGCAGACACGCACTGGGGGACGCCATCTTTATGATGATTGAGGATCCGAGTGGCCGTGGGGGGGGGGGGGGGGCGATTGGGCGCCAAATTCAAATGGGATGCACCAGCAAGCCAAATTGCGCGAGTGGAAGGTATTCAGTTGGTGAGCGTGCGACCTTCTTCCTGTTGCGCCTCCCGCCACATGATCAAAACGACAATGGCTGCGTTCTGATTGATGAAGGTTTGCCCATCCACCTATTTTAAATGCGAAGCATTTCTTAGCGAACTTCTGGCACTTTCAGCGTTTCTATCTACGTATCTATCTATCTATCTATCTAGCCGCCTACGTCTGGGTGCTCTCATGATCGCCTTTTTAACTTGGTGTAGACCAAAATTTGCATGGGAGGGTAAGAGGATTTGACGAATATGACTGCCGGGTCATCACATGAATAACTGTAAAATCCTGTCGCGTACGTCGTCAAACCCTTTCCACTAGACATGTGGGGCACGTACCCGTTTACCCCGGGCCGCAGTGTACGGGTATGCGCCACAGGTGATTGACAGTTTATATCTACCCAGGAACGGCGAGAACAGACATTGGTAACTTAAATGCTAGAACGTTAAGGAAAACCAACGTCGGCAGCGTTGACTCAACGAATGGAAAGAATGAAAATTGGGATCCCAGCAGGAATCGAACCCAAGCACTCTGCGTGGCTATCAGGTATTCTACCACTGAGCCACGCCAGGTCTATAAACTGGTTTGAAAAAGCAGCCTACGCCGGCGTAATATCTGTGCAACGTCAATTGTGGTTGTGGTGCTGGCTATCTTATTTTACAAGAAAGCAATAAACACTACATGATACTGCTACGATGTGTACTCCTACGATACAGGCGTCATATCAGATTAACGTCTGTAGTTCCAGTGTTGGCTCCGCTTTTATAGCAGTCTAATAAACATTACGTTTGTATTTATATCATTCAGCAACCTACATTGACGCATTGCTCGATCCCGGAGGAATACATAACGAAAGTTACATACGATATCCACATCATCGCACCGTAAGGTGCACTTCGTCCACCAGAACGACGCAGTGTCCTCTTCATTTCTTACGAGGCTGGCGATGGCCTCATGCTGACCGAGCATGATGACAGATTGATTGACAGCCGCTTTGTTGACTAGGCTACGTAGGCCACATACGCCCAGCTAGTCTTCGAATACGACAAACACCATCCACTGATGTTGGTCTACGTAGCACTATCCAGGCCTACCAGCCTCGACGGCCTATACCTCACCAACGCGAAGGGTGGCTTCAAGTTCCGACATGTCGCCGGCTCTGTCGACAGACAATTTGTCGACGAAATGATCGAGGCATCCACGAATTCCAACAGCTCTACTATACAACATACTTCATTACACATGGACCCCTCGTCATCACTATCACGACCGGATCCTATAACAAGTCATGACCAGCTGCTGGTGCTCACTGATCACGGTGATGATGCCCTTGTTCAAGAACTGTCAAGAACTTCTTGCACACATGCACACGGGTTCGTGAAACGTGCGTGCGTTCTCTGGACACGTATAAGCACTACATATCAGCTTACCGCTTCTGGTGTCGGTAATACCCACGTTGCCATTGGCAGCGTTACCCAACCGTAAACAACTGGTTAGATAACACTTATGCGGCTTTTCAATATATATATGTGTGTGTGTGTGTGTGTGTGTTCGCGCGCGCGCGTATAAAATTTATACAAATCTTTAGCGTCATTTTGTAACGTCTCGCTAAGTAAAAAAAAGTTACGCCACAGTCACCACCCGCCGCGTGGTTCGCATAACATCGACTCCCACGGTACGTGGGATCTGCCGAATTTTTTTTTTTTTTGCACCCGTTATTCTAAGTAAGACCTTGTTTTTGTTTACGTGTACACATAAATTAGATACGAATAAAGAGCAGAGTTTTGTATTGCCTAAACGTACCAACCATACAGTAAAAACTCAACTTGAATATTTTACGTTTTTAGTCGCATACAAAAGTCGCTTCCTGAGATGCCGTGCAAGCGTAGAAAAACAAAACGAGCAGCATGCAGATCGTACCTTTCGTCCGCCGGGATCCGAAAGAATTTTATGCCGGTGTGGCGGGAAAATTTTCGACACCACGCAGCACAGCACGATTTGTGATGACTGCGCGAATCCATTCATGCGTCTGTTTCGCTGAAGCTTGCAACGGTTTCGCTGAAACAAACTTTACGGTGGTAAAAGCGGCCTTTGGGACACCGTAGGCCGTAGCATACATGGGCGCGCCACAAGAAACGCCCCTTTTTCTTTGTGAGAGATAGGACGGCACAGGTCCCGTTTTCCACTCCGGGTGGCGCTTGTATTTTCGCAGTCTCGAACTGCAACGTTTAGGTTCACTTGTGCTTTAAAAACTTCGGAGTTAATAAGTAACCTGGTAATAAATGTAATATGGAACAACAACGTTCATTTATGCTCGTAGGTAGTACAGCCCCCAAACGTTAGGATCGCTGCGGTCACGGGACAGAAAAACCGTGAAGTTTCATCCCCCTGGTCATGCGCTTACTCTCACCCTGTTTGCAACTTGGCTCCGTCGTACGGCGCTGACGCACAAAAAATCGGCGCTCGCGCACGATAGTTAAAGATTTGGCCGGCTGTACTGGTATCCCAACATTAATCTCTATCGTTTCAATAATAATAGTGGCACAAGTATTCTCTAATGTTTAGTTTTAGAACAGTACTCTCGTCTTTTCAGGCAGATTATTTAACGAAACCTTGATATAAGATAAGTATGCAAGCACTGAACTATAATGTAGGAATTTGAATATGAGATGTTAAGGTCTGATATAAACTGAATGATGATGCCTAAAGGTTTCGCACGTTTAGCTTTTACCTTGTACAAAGATTTTGAACTGCCCTCCCAGTGAGACGCATGAGTTGCTGCGGTTATAAGTTATTGGCGATGGATGGTCCGAGGGAATGAACTCAGATGGAAGCATCATGGAATTTGATGCGAGAATTGAAGCCACAGTAAGAGAGAGTTTGAGAATTGGGGACCCAAGACGCTGGGCCCCCAAGCTGCGTTGGGCAGCCAGCTCTTGACTTCGGATGATCAGCAGAATTTAAGAATTGGGCCAACGCAGGCTGCGTTGGGTCAAGCGCACGGAGCGCCACGCGAGACGAAATTTAAAATCATGCGAGACGCGGGCCATACTGCGCCGTGGCCCGTGCTGAGTCTGTGTCTTGTCGCTGGTGACCCAAGACGCCTTGGGGCCCCACGCTAGTTTTCAATTTTTGCGTCTCGGGTCAACGCGAGCGCAAGAGCCCAGGAGTGGCTTGGGTTCTGAGCATGCGCCCTGGCGGCTCGCAAGGTTCTTGGGTCCCCAATAATCAGCTTAGATGTTTAATTAAGCATGATGTGATGCGCGCTTTTTGGTAATAACTAATGACTGTGCATAAACCATCGGCATAGTCAAGAATTTGATTCGGGGGTGTGGGGTGAGGGTCGGAGTTTGGTATATATATGGTCGTGCGGATGTTTTTTGTGCGTGTTTGCATAAGCTGTTTTTCAATTGAATTGAATTGATTTTATTCAAGTGCGAAATGCTACACTTGGGAAAGAGAGGACTAAAGGCATTGGCCTGACAAGGTCCTCCCACCTGAAACAACAACAGTTTGCACACAAGCACTGACAGAATGGTTGCCATGCAGCCGTATTGGGCTGTTAACCTTGCCGTATTGTATCCTGCACAGCTAAACGAATAGTGCTAGAGTGGACGCATACACATGAAAACGGTTGCGTTGCTGCATTCTACGATCCCTGACCTTCTCAACCCACGTCATGAGATACAAATATAACAAAACAGTCGTTTAAAAGCCCAAGGTAGCGGCGCCCATACGACATAGGTAAAAATCGTCTATATACGAGTATATGTATTTATATGTAAAATAAAGTACGCGTGCACACACAGACACAAGAGATCAAGTGCACACTAACGCCGACTCTCAACGGAAAAGCCGTATTGCGGTGGAAAAGGAATTAATTACACAAAAAGAAGTTATCTGCACATGCGCAGCCATGCAGAGCTAAGTTGCCATCAGGCAGAGTCGACGCGAGAGACAACAGATGAGGTATTTCACTTCATTTTATGCAAGTTATTCGACGGACGGATCGCGCATGCGCTAAAACTGCTATCGATATGCCATGCTTCGATCATCTGACGCGTTTCATTATTCTTCTGCGTGTACAACAGCGCGCACTCATCGAATTAAGGTCCGCCTCAACAATCTAGACAATGTAAAGAACCTGATTAAATGGCGATTCTCCGATTAACACAATTGCCCATCGGCCCTGTGTAGAAGCAGCCGTAGTAAATAAGAACTCCATATGCCACACCTGCACGGCAATTAGTAAATTCCATTGCGTCGTTTACAAAATAAATGTTAGAGCACCATCTGTCGATTACTTCTTCAATATATATCTGCATGGCAGCCATTTCTTTCCTAGCTCATTGGCAGCAGTAAAAAAAAAACATTACCGTGGTCCAACTTTCAACGTTCTTTAATCTGCCAGTTAAGAAATGAATGTAAGGAATATCTACGACACGCTTGTTCTAATGCTTTCTGCAACCATATTCAGACTTGACGAAATGGACTTCTTTAAACGTTACTTCAGAGCGACTAATATAACTTGATGGTAATGCGCTTCTATATCACGCGGTTTGCTTTTCTGCATGGCTGTCTAGCTTTGCAAAAACGAAAAAAAGAAGTCTGCGGAATCCACAGCTTGTGGGAATCAGTTTCATGCGAAGCAGTCAGCGAGTTCTGCATTGCTGCAGACCTCGCTGCATTCGCTGAATTCTGCATTTTTTTTGGCCTTGAGCCAAGCGTTACGAAGTGGATCGACGTGTTTTTGTAGTTTAGCAGCTGTGTGCACACCGTGCACCCATGATGCCCTCCTTGGCAGCTACTGGCAGCCGAATGTGTTTCCAGCGCTGTTTGCTAGTGATCAATGCTTGTAGTCAAGTGTTTATGCAAAATGCAACAAGTAGCTAGTACGTCGAGAGCGCTCGTTATTTTATCGCCTGCGTCTTTTGCGCGTAGCGTCTTCCGTTGAGTACAGTGAGAAGATGCGCATTTGAAACCGCTGACACCATTCTTGACGGATGAAGGAGTCAACGAGCGATAAAACGCTCTTGAACGGGTGCTTCAGGTCGGATCTCTTTTATCGCGGTCATTTGGTGGCGATAAGCGCCCTCTAAGGAGTAAAACTGAAGAAAATGCTTTGAGGTATTACTACGATTGCTGTGTAGGTTGATCAGTATTGTGTATCTAGGTAAAAAACTGCACTGCGGATGCCTTTACAACTCAGTACAACTATAGATGCTTCACAGTCGGAAATACACGTCACCTGTCGTGTGGTACTGTTTCCTTGTTTTGGATTAGCGTTTGCGCTGCACACAAACCTTGTTGCCTTTTTTTATTGCTACGTTGCGAAGAGATCTTCGTGCACAAACAAGGCGCTAACTGCTGCTAAGCTCCTGGAAGGATCGATAATGCAACTCAACTTCCGCAGAGCAACACGCTGAGTAATAGAACAGGGTGTAAAAAACTCAAACCAGGACGAAAAAAAGAAACTCGAGCTGGAAAGTGAGAATGGGACAAGTTAGTTCCAATAGATTTTATTAATGTTATGTAGCAAATATGCAAATTATTGAGTAATTTGGACGTTACAGCGTTTCTTCACAGGAACAAATTGAAAATCAATTAGTGTACACCAAAAAATGCTCGATGTGCAGGAAAATTATATGCCTAGTCTCAAATAAGCTGCTTAGTGGAATCTTACAACAAAAGGTCGTCATATCCCTTGCATGTGCGTTTGTTGTATTTGTATACACGCGCACCATGTATATGGCATTTCGCCATGAAGGCGTGAATGCAGTAGTTCTGTTGTTCATGCAAAATTCTTCTCACAACCCAGGTTGAACACTGCGCCTTCTCTGCAAAGAAGGGAAATAAGAAATTTCATGTAGAGGGATGTTACCCTATTGTTCTTGCGTAATACCGATGACTGAACATGCCGCTTTCCTGTAGGATCCTCGGGAAACAGGTAAAGTTGGAAATTGTAGAAAGCGGCAACGATTACACTCGGGAAATATAAAAGGCATGCTTCGCCACCTTTATACATGGAGCATTATAACCTTTCCACGTGGGAGGCCCGTGTGAAAGTTAGTCACTTAGCCTTATTGGTAATTATTTCTTTGGAACGTGAAAGTTCATTTGTGGGAGAGTGCTAAGCTTGTTGCACAATAAAGGCGATTTCATGGCCTACTCCAGGCTTTATTATTTGTGCACAGCGAAGCAATTAAAAGTTTGTTCCGAAGTAATGTGGCTACCTGGATTCCTAGCTATCGACAAATGCGTCCTCGCACTACGACCAAGACCTGTCATTCTTTGAATTGCCGCAGATCGTGATGCATCTGTCCCGGAAGGCATCGGTCCTACGTTGGAACACCGAACGCGGACGAACTTTTATTCTTCTCAAAGGCCTCTCTAATGAAGGGGTATACTTGACGCTTGTAAATTTACAAATTGTTTTTTTTTTTTAAAGATGAGAATGGGAGCGCAACGCTGCGTCGGAAGGCAGGTAGTTGAAGATCCTGGCGGTTTGAACGAAGAAAGATTCAAGAAGAGAGGGGGTCCAATCACTTGGTATCAAGAGTTTTTGAGTGCCTGGTTTTTGAGTACCTGGCACAAGTTCTCCAGTATGGTGTAACATGGTACACCATCATTTTCTACACCCGCCATTCCCTCGCTGCTTTCAAGCATTCGAGCGATAGTGGGCGCGGTCTCCTAACACTACCCAGTATTTTGCTGCTGCTCTTCACCATCGTCCACGATCATTTCCACCTTACCCAGCTAACGTACACCATGCCACCCACCACTGCCCACCACTGTCCACTATAAGCACCATGATTTCCGGCATACCCAGCAATATTTCCACTATGTACACCATCTTTTCCAGTACCCACCTTGGTAGTTTTTCCAATAGGGTAGCGTACCAAGGATTTTTAGCAACGTTTGTTGATTATTAGGCATAAAAAATACTCGTGGCGTCAGTGCCAGAGCCAGTCACATATGTTTCATGGGTGACGTCGCAAAAAGAAGGGCTGCTGAAAACGTAGCGCAACGTTGTCCGGCGATCCGCATCGATGTGTGCGCATGTTCAAAACTTTCTATAGTTTAAAGACGTTACGCGGAGAGCTTAAAATGGCCCGACATTGGCGCGAAGCAAAAAGTAGGTATGATACCAACTCGGTGGGTTTTGCGAAACGTCGCAAAAAGCGTTTCATCGTTCTCTTCGCAGACTCTGCTCTTGGGTAAAAGGTCTCATGAAGAATACGCGGAATTTGGAAACTGCGGCATCTTTGTAACTTGGGCCATGAAATTTAAGGCATGAATATTTTAAAAAATACAGTTGTCTAGTGTGAGCAGGCACACAAAGTTTGGATATTAAAATTGGCGGCAAAATAATGCAGAAATCATTTTTGCTGTATATTCATTGGATACTTTCATGACAGAGTGATTGGCAAGTTCAATGACCTTTTTACGGAAATAATTGTAATAGTACAATTTTTTATTAACATGCACGGGTCTGCTTTAAGGCTAATGTGAGCGCGCAGTGCTTGACGTAGGAAAAGAAGAGCCCGGAAATGACCAGCGACTGCAAGCTGCTTTTCTCTATCGATTTCATTTGCAGTTATTATAAATGAGACATCGAAGCTCACTCATTTACTTAGCCACATTGGTACTGCTAAAAAAAATCAATTCGAGTTGCGCAATAATTCGATATTCATAACTCACTCGTTTTATTCATGCATATTATTTTAAAGATAGTCATACAAGGAATATCAAAAGATCGGCAAAGAGAAGGTTACATGCTGTTCACTTTTCCTTAAGTAGTGCTGATGACGGTTAGTAATAAGGCAGCTTCGTAATGGTCAATCATTAACACTCAGATCGAACGGAGGCCAAGAAAAAGCAGGACGCATGTGTCCCATCTTAGCAAGACGGCCATCGTGAGCGTTGAGCTGCCAATGATAGAAACGCCCACGATATCTGCGTCAAAGACGAGGAAATAGCTCTCCTTACCAATGCATAGGTTGAAAACAGGCTGAAGGGTTCTGCACATCACTCAGAAACACTTGCGACGGCTGTTCTATATGATATATGCAATGTTTTGTCGTTACTTAGTTCACCTAAAAAAGCCGATAACATTTGTGCAATTGAAGTCATTTGTGCGGCGGCATCTACGCAAATAGACATCATTTGCAAGGAAAAATAAACGCAAGTAATTCAACGCTAAAGTAACCCTAATAATTGGTGTGTATACGAGCCGCATACATTGCGGACATGTTTATGTTCTGCAATTGAATAAAATCGATACAAACGCAAAAATGCCGGAAGTCATACAGCAAAATACGTGACTACCCCATTTTCTTGTTGCATGTAGGCAGTATTCTCTTGAAATTTTTACCGTTAAGCATGAAACTATTTTGCTATTTTGTGACTAATACTTCTTTGACAATGGCGGCGGCTGCATTTTCGATGGAGGCGAAAATGTTTTAGGCCCGTGTACTTAGATTTAGGTGCACGTTAAAGAACCCCAGTTGGTCGAAATTTCCGGAGCCCTCCACTACAGCGTCTCACATAATCATATCGTGGTTTTGGGACGTTAAACCCGAGATATTATTACTATTGTTTGACAATGTGCTCATATGCGTATTTATTACGAGTCCACCACAGCACAGTGACAGTGCAATAGGCCTGCCAGAATGTGGTGCGAGAGCTGATTTATACGTATAGGGATACATACATACGGCCACGCCGCCATACGGCCGGTGCGTGAAACGTTTCTCGGAAAAAGAATCTATACAAGCGTCATGTATGGCGTGGAAACGCCTTCACAGACTTAATATTGCGTGGACGAACAGTAGAATCGCGTCAGGTGTCACACTGTGCGAACCTCCTCATCCCAATCATCACGCACTACAGCAACAAGAAAGTGCACAGGTGTTTAGGCGCGCATATTGCCCAATAAACGTTCAGAGGGTGCTTCGCTACTTCGCAAAAAGTGATAATTTATTGTGTAGTGACTACCTCGCAACTATAGTTTCAGATGCCACCCTGAGAGAGTTGACAATGAACGCCATGAACGGCGCTCCGCCATCTGAGGCTTTGATTGTGCTGCACGCTGTGTGCGGGACGGGCGTTCGGACGCATGCAGAGGCAGTAGTGGGAATTATTAAAATTTGCACGTAAATGCTGGTATAAAACATCGGTAGTGAGGAATTACCAAATGGATGTAGTTTCAATTTTTTCTTTCAGCAGGAAGACTAGAGCAGATGAAAAATATACCATATCTACTGTAACTGTATACAAGACGTCGCATTACTCGCTACTAGACTTGCTATTGTCATCAACGGCACTGGTACATCGGTAGTAGCGAACGGTGTGGACACGGACAAAATATACTCTTCATTAAAGGGGTACTGACACGAATAACTTGAGTTGTCGATTTTTTGCGTCAAATGAAAGCTCAAGCCCTCAAGAGCCTAGAAAAGGTAGTGATAAGCGCGAGTGCGCCCTGAAAACGTAATTACAGTACGTTTTCAAAAGCTAGTTTCGGTTCCTACTGTACCCTGACGTCACAACACGGTATGAGCTTCTCGTCACGTGCTCGCACAATATATAGTGACGTTTCAATGGCCGCTCCACACCGTGGCTCCGTTGGTGACGCACAAGCGGCCATTTTGGAAGTTTTGATGACGCACAAGCGGCCATCTTGGAAGTTTTGGTACCTAACGTCATCACAACTAGCCAGACTGCTGTGTGAAGTCACCAGAATTTGTACTGTAGCCTGACGTCAAGCTAGTGTCGATGTCAGTGGGTGCGCCGCGGAAAAATTGACTTTAATATCAAATTAAAATACTTTATCAGCATTTGCTGAGCTTCACAATTGCTCAGAGCCGTCTCTGCATACAGGAGAATTGTATGGCAGAGATTTTTGCATCCACGAGTAGTTATCTACCCCCTAGTAGCGATTCGCAACCGAAGATGCAACTGAGGGACGAGTAGCTATCTGTTTTATTGATTTATATCACCGGTATCTAGCACTATTCAAAACGGCCTGCAAGCCCGCCAAGCCCAGAATACCGTAGTTTACGTTTACGATGGCGACACCGCCTTTTTTACGCAATATTGGGCGTAAAAATAACGGTCTCTTTTTACAATGCACCATAGGCCCAAAGAATCAGCACAGGATACGACCTACAGGCTTTCCAGCAATGCCACAAAAAATTACGCTGCAATTAGGAGATTCAAGTATAACATAGACAAAATTTATGACCGTGTAATATACCAGGCGACCACTCAACGGGTGTCAGTTTCATGTTACTGAAACACAAATAATTGCCAGATAAAATTATCTAGTGCTCTACACTTATCATACCGTTGCCTAAGAAAATTGGAGTAGGCGCTTGTGAGGCCCAAGGTATACACTAATCTGAACGAGAATTCGAAACTCGCTGAATCTTTTGAACTATGAGCGCCAATTATATCTCAAGATTAATAATTCTTAGTAAATCTCTTCTAGAGCGCACACTGATACGCATGATAATGTTTGGCCAATTCGTGAGAGATATGACATTCCTTCATGCATTAAGATTGAAATCAAGATTACGTAGAGCGCTGCTGCACCCTGGTTTTTCGCGCTCACACATCTGAGTTGATCATGCATCTTTGAATCGGGCGGCGCAAAAAAAAACAAGGACAAAGGAAAGTACGACACCCCAAAGAGCGCCTTACTTACGAAAAGTGCGACACAGAGTGTCGTACTTGTCGTTGTCCTTGTTTTTTTGCGCCGCCCATTTCAAAGATGCACAACCAATTCCAACTTGCCCAGAGATAAGTTCTTCTGCGGAAGTAATCCGCCTGAAGAAGTGTAACACTATGATCGTCATCTTTATGGTTTTTAAACAGCCGATGATATTGGTTATCTGTAATAAGCGCGGGCGTTTCAATATAGGAAAGAGCGCTGTTACTGTAAATATTTTTTATATGACACCACGTGCGATTGACCAAGAGATACGATAGGAAGATCAATTATTACTTTCCTTTGCCATTTTATATCCTGGTATAATTTCTGGCCACCTTGAATATTTCGCAAATTTGCCAACGTTACCAGTACTTTCACAGGGGCTAGTAAAGGCGAAATCAGTGATAATCACGTGTTTGCTAAATTTCTGCATCTTAGCAAGCGCAACGGAACAAAGACAGGAGAAAAGGACACGTAAACGGGACGGCCGCTAGGTCACAGCCCCCGTCCTGTTTGTTCCGTTGGCTTGCTAAGATGCGCGAGCTCTACACGCACCAACTAGCCCATATTTCTGTGCTGAATAGTTTATTAAACATGCAACATTGGCTCAGAGCGATCAGACTTCTACAAAATGGGATATGTGAGCTGAGAGTTTAGAAAGCCGTACGCGCACGCTGGTACGGCAAATGAAATATAACAAACTGACAAAATAGATTGTAGGAAACGATCTAGATTTGTGTAGGCAAGGCCACCGTTGCTTTTTTGAGTAAGTAAAAGGGCATAAATAACGGTTTCGGTCTCTTGCGCGCGCGTTCTCACTTGCGAGTCTGGTAGGTAACAAGGCAGCGAATCTGCTTAGAATCCCTTATTTTGTCGTATGTGTTTACACAAGCAACATAATGCGAAAACAAAAGAGCGAATACGGGAGGTATGACTTTGCTGTAACGTTATATCTGACACGACAATCACACAAATTTGATTATGGCAATAAGCTAGCGTACGGAACTACTCAATTGACAGGGGCTCTTTCGCTGTTTCACGCAACCACAATCTAGAAATATGTCGATGACCTCGCGGTTCGATAGATTTCAATAATTGTATGTGTAGTCAAAAGAATAATTTGAGGGAAACAAGGAGCGGATTCGTGACGGCAGATCTCCACCAATGCAGCAAATAGGTGGCCCTGAAAAGGGCCTTTGAAGAAGGGCTACGGTGGCTGCTCAACGCTGGCGACGTGCGGCCAAAGCACAGGCTTTGATGAAGCCATCGATGGTCAAGAAACCATGGTGCTCGAAAACTTCTCGCAGATAAGCGAGCCACGGTCCACAGACGTCGTAGCCGCACTCTGCGATCGCAGCGCGTAGATCGTCACCCGATAGCCAGCCAACGTCTTCGGGGTCGAAGGTTCGGAAAGCAGCCGTCCACGCCTCGACTTCTTCGCATGCGAAGTAGACCGGGTCGGTACGACTGGTCATGCCACGACGTAGGGCATACTTGCTAACCAGCGCGACTGTCCACAGCATGACCGGCCTGGATCTGCCGCGAAGCCTCAACTCCAAGAGCACGGAACGAACAAGGCGACAGTCCATACCGCTTGGTAGACAGCGAGTCGAGTGGCAATCCGGTCACTTGTGTGTTCATACGCCCGCGCTGAGCGTGGAAGAATTTCTGCACAATGGCATTTTTTAACCCGGAATTTTCGTCCCCCCTCCTCCCTCTCATCACTCTCTTGTTTCCTTGGTCCTTCTCCCCACCTGTGTGTCATGTTTGGACCCACGCCCCCGGCCCCCGCGGCACACAAGCCCCGGCACCCAGCTGGAGACGGTACTTTACAGACCGGCGGTGAGGAGAGAAACTTTCCGAACAGCCACACAGGAAGCCATCTCCTCCTGTTTGGCTCCTCTGGAGGGCGTCAGTCGCGTCCGCGTAAATTTCGGTCGCAACGTCGTCGCGGTCGACGTTACCGCCGGAACTCCACTCGACCCCCTGCTCGCTGTGGCTGACATCTGCGGCATTGCTGTGCGCGCGAAGCAGGCGTCGACGAACACCTGCAGCGGCGTCATCTATAACGTCGACCCCGCGCTAGACGAGGATTCGATCCGCGCCAACATCGCGTCACGGTTGCCTGTCCTTCAGTGCTCTCGCTCTGGTCGCCACGTTATTCGCAGCTTTCACGGCCTAGAGAGGGCGCTAGTGGAAATCCAATATTAGAGTGCCTCGATGCGCGCGCCCCCGCTTAGAGTGGTGTCAGCTTTTGAAAGGGCAGATGCCGCCTCCTCGGCCTTGGCGGCAGCGTGGCCGCCATTTTGAATCCCCCGCCCGGTCACTTGTACATGGCGCGCGTGCTGTTTTTGGGTCGGTGCTCGTTTCCCTCCAGTTTTATGCGCTCGCTACCGTCACCATGGCCGGGTGTTGCGTGCCGCAGTGCACCAATCATTCCAGGAACGCGGGGAGCTGTATCGTTTTAGAAGATACGAGGTTTCATTGGACAGTAAAAATCAAACGTGACAAGCGGCATCCGAAGAACACATTATACACTTGCAGCGTACGTTTCCGGCCGGTATTTCGAATGCACATGCAAGAATAATTCTGCCGGTGTTAACCTTGCGTAATAAATGGACACACTGATATCAGGTATACATGCTCAAAATGCTTTGGTTCACGTGTGCATGAATCCTGCATTTTACCTTCGCAAACATTCTTTACTGCACTTGGTTGGTCCTGTATCTGCCTTTGATTTTTGCTATCGCTATTTTTGTGATTTGAAATGTATCATGGAATATATTATGCGTGTTTGTCTGCAGATCAGATCCTTCTTTTTTCTTAATAATTATTTGTGAGAATTTACGTCCCAAGAACCCGACATGATTATGAGAGGCACCGTATATGGTGGAAGGCTCCCGAAATCTTGACCATCTGTTGTTCTTTAACGTACACATAAATCTAAGTACGCGGGCCTCTGTCATTTCACCTCCATCGAAATGGGGCCGCTGCGGCAGGGATTCCATCCCGCAACCTTCGGGTCACCAGTCAAGCACCATAACTAAAAGCACGGCGGGTTCTTGTTTTTTATATTCCTTTCCGTGTTTCAAGTACGCCTTCTGTGCTGGTTTGATGCCCATGTATGTATGTGTGCAGTTAAATGTTTTTTATCCTTCCCTGTTTCTGTGTTTCAAGGTTACATTTTCGTCATGTCTTAAATAATTACGCAGTTCCTGTTTTTTTAATAATTTACGATCACTGTGAATCTACTAGTGGCAGTTGTGTTTTATTATGTATCTGCGTTTTATTTGGCAATTGCTTCTGTCAGCGCAGCGTTAATGCGCACAAATAAATGACCTGTACACTAGATAATAACGCGCGCGCACGCACGCACGCACGCACGCACGCGCACGCACGCACGCACACACACACACACACACACACATACACACACACACACACACACACACTGAATATCTTATTTCTTTGAGCAAGCATAATTTATTTAATAATAATGAAAGCCCTGAAGGCTCATACAGGAATGCGCATACAAACAGTTCTCGCGAAGCGTCTATGCAAAGAAGACGCATGAAAACAAGAAGACGGGGAAGCATTGTTTACAGTAGACACGTAATGTCAGTAAAAAATACAAGAAACAAAGTCAAGTTGTACAATGAGTACGTCATGGAAAACCTGTTAATGAAATGAAAACTCACAGGCTCCTTTATGCGTTCGCTTAAGACGGCTCGAAAGCGAAAGCCATCTTCTTCTTCTCCGTTTCTTGCGCACAAAGCGCGGTTTAACATTACCTCCAAGATCGGAAGCACCTCACCTGGTTTGCACTGGCCTTCGTGATCTGCCCACTTTTGACCAAGCTACGAGTCATACGATAACGGCATCATATGACGTCACGCCAATTTGTGAAGCTATGATGACGTCATATGGTGCGTCATCACGTGACGATAATTTTTTTGCACCCCTCGTCCCCAACGTCGCGGTACGCTGACGCCGTAGACGCGGGACGCCGACGGTCAAATTTCGCATTTTAAAAAAGACGTCCGCCACGGTGGTATAGCGGTGACGGAGCTCGGCTGCTGACCCGAAAGTCACGGGTTCGATCCCGGCCGCGGCGGTCGCATTTAGGTGGAGGCGAAATGCTAGAGGCCCGTGTACCGTGCGATGTCAGTGCAGGTACCAGATGGTCAAAATTCATGGAGCCCTCCACTACGGCGTGCCTCATAATCATATCACGGTTCTGGCAAGTAAAAAAGCCCTCGATATTATTAAAAGAGACAAATAAACGACGCCGTGCATCTGCCACACAACGTGTAAAACAGTATTGGAAACACTCAATGATATGTGCATGCAATTGGGCATGCGAGAAAACCTACAGAAAAAGAAACTGCAGATACAAAAAGGAGGAAAAAGGCACTGATACTGCGCGCATGCAAAGTTTTACGGCATACTTCTTAACAACGTATTCATCGTTTTGATAAGGACTCAAGATGCAACTCGAGTGCCGATACAGTAGCGGCTACAGATTGTGAGCAAGAAATGTCAGCAATAATAATGTTAAGAAGCTTTCGTTCATTTTAGCAGGATAGGTCGCACCATACTGCCCCTCGGCCCTTTATTCTGTGTACAATATGACGATGCCATTTATAATAAACGTAGTAAATGTTCGCAAACTTAG